>NC_057798.1:137769825-138062959 GCF_018294505.1 Triticum aestivum | reverse complement strand
TGCCCCACAGCGCCCCGCCCCGCCGGAGATGCCGCCGGAGCCGCCGGTCCTGATCCGATCCACCGCCATTTTTTCAGTTTTTACGTAAAAACCCTGGTTTTTCAAAAAAACCCTAGATCTAGTTTTTTTAGATCGGTTTTAGTTTTTTTCCAGTTTAGTTATTTAGCAAGCGTCCGCTCGTTCGTTCGTTTTAACAAACACTGTTCATCCGTTAGCCGCAGACAATGAACGTTTGTTCATTAGCCTGTTCGTCAGTTTTCTTTTTCCAGGGTTTTTTCGCGATTATTTTCGATCGTGATTTCTGCCCCGGTCTTAGTTTTAGTTTATCTTTTCGCTCTTTTATCGGAATCAGGCGATTCAAGCGCCTAGATCTTCGTTTCGAAGCCCTCTTTCTATTTAACAAACTTGAACAAGATTTTGATACTATAAAATTTGACCTAAGTCCAGATTAGTTATCGGATCTTGTTTCTTTCGTAGTTTGAGTTTCGTTGCTTCGTTCAATTTGATTCTTTTTGCCAACCGGAGTTCTTAAGTTGAAATTTCTTGTTAGTTTTCTTATTTGAGTTTTACCTATGCTTCTATTTGAGTGCTTATTGTATGCTTGTTTGTTTGCGATAGAGTACCCGGAGTGCGAAGCGTGCTACTACGAGTCTCTAGGTTTTGTGGATCATCAGCAAGGCAAGTAAGACTTTGATCATACCTCTTTACTACCCAGTTTTATTGCATTAGATCAATCCTCAAACATTGCATGATTAGGATCTGATTAACATGTTGGTTTTGGGAAGTAGATGAGGTAGTACCTATTCACCTGTTTATTATCAAACCTTTGGGAGTTACTTCTACGTACTGCTTATGTTGCTATGCTATGCTAGTAGACGTGGATTGGGTGAGTGTATCCATGACAGATGTGAGAATTGTTAATTAATGGTTTACTTAAGGTGGCTACTTAAATACACATCTGGGTGGATTGAGGCACCTGGGGAACCCAGTGTTGCCTGTTTTTTTGGAAATCCCGAGGTTACCGTGTGATTTTCCTATGGACCGCCACACAGGCTCAGAGGGATCATAAGATTATTCATGCTAGAAACTTCCGTGTGCAGCCACAAGCTCTTATGGGCTCTAGCATAGTTGATTTAGTTGCATGACCTCTTTCAGTGGTGGGCTAGCAGATGTAGGGGAAAGTAGGTGTAACTATCCATCCAGAGTAAAGAGTGATTGTTTCTGAAAGACTGTGTCTCGATCATCCATTTCTCAAACACCATGTAGTGCGAGAAATCAAACAGAGGAGATCGAGTCTTGTGGGGAAAAGTGTGCAAACCTTTGCAGAGTGTACAAACTAATCATGGTTAGCCGTGTCCCTGGTTATGGACATCTTGAGTATCTGCTTCTTGGATTATCATGTTGATCTCATCACTCTTAATATAATTTGATTTGGTTTAATGATGATGCTTAATTGGGATTGAGTTGGGTGAACCTTCTCAATGTTTAACACCCACCATGATAGTTAAATAAAATGTATTCCTTTGTTGTAGGGAAAAATTGGCTTTATGTAAAACTATAACCAAAGAGCTTTCCACCAGCCATATTGCATGTAGTGATAGCAATTATTCTGTTCATTACTCTATGTGTTACATTGCCAGCATATTCCATGTGCTAACCCGTTTTCGGGCTCCAACATTCATGTTGCAAACTTTTCAAACGACGAATAAGGTGCCTTAGGTCGTGATCTTTCACTCAGCTATGTCGTTGGAGTTGATGGACTCACTTTATCTTCCAAGCCTTTCGCTATTATCGTTGTTAGATTGCCTTAAGCCATATTTATTGTAATAAGTTCTCTTTTGAGACATTCGATGTAATAAGTGTGTGATTGCTACTCTGTTATAAATCCTCAAGTACTGTGTGTGTCAGCATTACCGATCTAGGGATGACACTGATGCACAGAGATCAGACTGTTTGATGTCTGGTCGCTACAAGATGGTATCAGAGCACACGCTAATTGTAGGAAACGACCACTAAGCTAAAGCCCTAGATCACTACTCTCTTCTCATTTCTGACTCCTCTCCTTTTCTACTCTATAGGATGGCAGATGCAAGGAACAAGTTCGCGCAACCAGATGAAGACGCACCTTTTGGACGACACTTGAAGGAAGTCACTAGATACCTGAGCATAGGAATACCAAGATTCACCGGGACCTACATAGCCACTTTACCAGAAGAGGAGGGTTGGATGATTCAAGTTCAAGTTCCAGGAAGAACGTTCATGCCAGTCACTGAGCCCATAGAGTTTTCCTTCGATGCACCAACCTGGAGTCTAGGAAAGAGCATGGTAGCCCACATCGCCATGGGACGCATTAGAGAAGTTTACCACAAGGATCTCAAGGATACTATCTATCAGATTTGTGGGCGCCGAGATGAGCCATGGGAGATGATCAGCACCAGGAAGGATAGATCCATTGCCGCATTCATCCAGGAGTTAAACCAGCACATGCGTCGCCAGGAGAACCAGATGTGCGCAGGCATGTTAGATCTGAAGAAGGCCATGACCGAGATCACAGAGCTGGAGGAAGAACTCAAGTCTACACGCGATGGATATGAGGAAGAAATGATGATACTCGTGGAGAAGAATGACGATCTGACAAGGAAGCTAGGAGTGTTCATGGGAGACCCCGTGCCAGGAGGAGAAGACGACGATTCCACTTGTTCGGAGAACTACATCATCATCAACGACACCGACTCAGACCCGGCGATAGCAATGATGACTATGTTGATGAAGCTGGAGCATATATCATGGAGTCTTCCACCGATCAAGTTTTCTAGTTGACCACCATATCAGTAGTAGAATTTCCCCATGTATATAGTATAGTCCGAGCACTTTTGTAACGATAGTTAGACCGATTGTATGCCCTTGTTGATTTGATTGAAGTGAAATTGATTGTGTTTGTCTCATGAGCATATGGGTAGTGTTTCCCCCTAGACCTCATTCTATTATGTTTTCTCATCATTTCTAAACCTATCAGATGCCTCCGAGATGTGGCAATGGATTTGCTTTCCCACCGGAGCTCACCCAGTTAATCCAGCAACAGAATACCCTGATGCAGCTACTAGTCTAGAATCAGAACCAAGTCACAACAACAACAACCCACCACCACCACCACCTGTTGATCATTTAGCTCGTTTCCTAAGGCTATAGTTGCAGATGATTGGCTCCGCAAGATTGGAAGGGAGTTGACCACTGTAGGATGAACAGATGTGGAGAGAGTGCATTTTGCCGCACACAGCTTGATGGACCCGCAGCATCATGGTGGGAGAATTTCACAGCAACTTACCCCATCGACCCTGTCACATGGGATCAGTTTCAGCAGGTGTTTCGCACTGCCCATGTTTCAGCAGGAGCTATGGCCATAAAGAAGCACGAGTTTTGCAACTTGTGCCAAGGACGACGCACGGTAGGCCAGTATGTCGATGACTTTAGTAAGTTAGCACGTTATGCCCCTAATGACGTTGCTACAGACACCGCTAAGCAGGAGAAGTTTCTGGATGGACTGAATGATGAGCTGAGCATGCAGTTGATGGTGGCAAACTTCAACAATTACCAGGAGTTCATAGATGGAGCACTCATGATTGAAGGGAAGCAACAGCAGATAGACAGCCGCAAGAGGAAGTATGCCCAAGGGAAGTAAAATTCTAGAGCTCAGCAGAAACCCCGTTTCACCCCGAACTCGGGAGGACACATTCACCATAACCATGGAGGTCAAAATTCCAATGGAGGGATTCTGCATAACCATAGTGGCCCCAAGAATAGGAATGGAAATGGAGGAAGCAACGGTCAGAATCGTTCCAACCCAGCAACGCCCGCCAAGAAAGATTTAAGTCATATTACTTGCTACAAATGCCAGAACACTGGACATTATGCCAATGAATGTCCTGAAGCTAAGAGTGGAAATGGCAATGGAAGCTATGGGAAGAAGCCCAACCCTTTTAACAGGAAACAAGTGAACCACGTTAGCATGGAGGAGGTTGAAGCACAGCCGGACGCAGTAATAGGTAAGTTTTTGGTTAAGACATTTACTGCAATCGTTCTTTTTGATAATGGTGCATAGCATTCATACATATCAAGGGAATTTGTGGATAAGTATAAGTTTCCCACCAAAGTCCTTAGAACACCTATGTTAGTAAGTTCACCGGGAGCGGAACATATGGCAAGTCAAGGATGTTTTTAGATGCCATTGACCATAGGTAGGCATGTTTTCCCCTCGGATCTGATAATTCTGGTGTCACAAGGATTGGATGTGATTCTGGGTATGGATTGGCTATCTATGTATGGAGGAAACATTGATTGCGCCAGTAAGTCGATTTTACTCACCACCCCAGAAGGAAGAAGGATTAGATATGTATCCAGGTATATACCGAAGAGGACTCAAGTGAATTCCTTATCAGGAGTTGTACAGGAGGAAGTACTAGTGGTGAAGGATTTCCCTGATGTATTTCTGGAGGAGTTGCCAGGTATGCCACCGGATAGAGACATTGAGTTTTTGATTGAGCTTTTGCCAGGCACAGGGCCAATATCTAAGAGACCGTACATGATGCTCGCAAAGGATTTGGAGGAAATTAAAAAGCAGATTAAGGAGTTACTAGATAAAGGCTATATTCGCCCAAGTTCATCACCTTGGGGATCACCAGTGCTTCTAGTGGAGAAGAAGGATGGATCATTGAGGATGGTCGTTGATTATCATGGATTGAATGAAGTGACGATCAAGATCAAGTACCCGCTGCCGATGATCAATGATTTGTTTGACCAGTTGCAAGGAGCTAAAGTATTTTCCAAGATCGATCTACAATTAGGATACCACCAGCTGAAGATTCGTGAGCAAGATATACCTAAGACAACTTTTACCACAAGGTATGGGCTATATGAGTATGCTGTTATGTCATTTGGCCTTACTAACGCGCTTGCCTATTTCATGAACATGATGAACAAAGTATTTATGGAGTTCTTGGATAAGTTCATCATGGTGTTCATTGACGATATTCTAGTTTACTCAAAGAATGAAGAGGAGCATAAGGAGCATTTGCGTTTGGTACTTGGATAGCTCAGAGAACATCAGCTATATGCCAAGTTCGGCAAGTGTGAATTTTGGTTGAAGGAAGTTGGATTCCTCGGACATGTTATATCCAGAGAAGTAATAGCAGTAGACCCCACCAAGGTTGTCACCGTGACAAATTGGGAAGCACCCACGTCAGTTGGAGAGATCCGGAGTTTTCTGGGACTCGCAGGATACTACAGGAGGTTCATTGGGAATTTCTCAAAGATTGAAAAGCCCATGAAGGAGTTGCTGGAGAAGGATACCAAGTTCAAATGGACTGAGGAATGTGAGGCTAATTTTCAGGAGTTCAAGAAACATTTGGTTACGGCTCCAGTGTTGATCCTTCCAGATCAACTGAAGGATTATCAGGTGTATTGCGACGCTTCACGTCGAGGACTTGGAGCAGTGCTTATGCAGGATGGAAGAGTTGTTTCATATGCCTCCCGACAGATTAAACCCCATGAGCTAAATTATGCTACACACGATTTTTAGTTAGCAGCCGTAGTGCATGCCTTGAAGACGTGGAGACATTTTCTCATGGGAAACCACTGTGAGGTGTACACGGATCACAAGAGTTTGAAGTATATCTTCATGCAAAAGGAGTTAAATCTCAGGCAAAGGAGATGGTTGGAGCTCATCAAAGATTATGATAGGAAGTTGCATTATCACCCCGGAAAGGCTAACATAGTAGCTGATGCATTGAGTCGCAAGAGCCATGTCAATACACTCTTGACCGGAGAGTTACCCAAGGAGTTACCAGAGAATCTTCGCGAGCTATGTTTGGAAATAGTTCCGAGAGGCTAAGTAGCAGCATTGGAGATTCATTCTACATTGATGGATAAGATCAAAGAAGCTCAGAAGTCTAACAAGGAGATCGTCGAGATAAAGGAAAGAATGAGCAAAGGAAAAGCTAAGGGATTTCGTGAGGATGAACACGATACCTTATGGTTTGAGGACCGTGTATATGTGCCTAATGACCCAGAGATCAGGAAGTTGATTTTGCAGGAGGCCCATGATTCGTCGTATTTGATTCATCCAGGAAACACCAAGACGTATCTGGATTTGAAGGACAGTTTCTGGTGGACCAGAATGAAGAAGGATATTGCGGAGTATGTAGCAATTTGTGATGTTTGTCAGAGAGTGAAGGCAGAGCATTAGAAGCCAGCATGATTGCTGCAGCCATTGCCGATACCCGAATGGAAGTGGGATAAGCTAGGCATGGATTTTATTACGGGATTGCCCAGGACTCGTTCAGGCTATGACTCGATATGGGTTGCAGTCGATCGTTTGACAAAAGTAGCTCATTTCATCCCAGTGAAGACCACTTACACTAGTGCTAAGTTGGCAAAGATATATATGACCAGGATCGTATGTCTGCATGGAGTTCCGAGGACCATTGTACCAGATAGACGAACCCAATTTACCTCAAAGTTCTGGAATCAGTGGCATGAAACTTTGGGTACCAGGCTAGAGTTCAGTACAGCCTTTCACCCACAGACAGATGGACAGACTGAGAGAGTCAATCAGATTCTGGAGGACATGTTGAGAGTTTGTGCTCCAGACTATGGATGTAGTTGGGACGACAATTTACCATATGCAGAGTTCTCCAACAATAACAGCTATCAAGCTAGTTTGTAGATGGCCCCTTTCGAAGCCTTGTACGGAAGGAGGTGCAGGACACCGTTGTTATGGGACAAAGTTGGAGACCGTCAGTTGTCTGGACCAGATTTGATCAAAGAGTCTAAAGAGAAGGTTAAGTTGATCCGCGATAGACTCAAAGTAGCCCAGTCCAGGCAGAAGAGCTATGCAGATTCAAAACGTGAGGAGACAGTTTACGAAGTCGGAGACAAAGTATATCTATGTGTGTCCCCGCTTTGAGGAGTTAAGAGTTTTGGAGTCAAGGGAAAGTTAGCACCATGTTTTGTGGGACTATACAAAGTTTTGGAGCATATGGGCGAAGTTGCTTACAAATTGGAATTGCCTGAAGGATTGTTAGGAGTTCACGATGTGTTCCATGTTTCCCAGTTGAAGAAGTGTCATGCTGAGATGGCCGATATTCCTCTAAGAGATACAATGCCACTAGAAGAAATTCAGTTGGATGGCGGTTTGACCTATGACGAGACACCCGTCAAGATCCTTGAGTTTGCCAGCCGAGTCACACGCAGCAAGGTTATCAAGTTCTACAAAGTTGAGTGGAGTCACCATACCGAAGATGAATCCACCTGGGAAAGAGAGGAAGACCTACGGAAGGACCACCCTCACCTATTTTCTAACCAACCCGAATCTCGTGGGTGAGATTCATCTTAAGGGGGGTAGGTTTGTAACATCCCAAAATTTCAATTTGGCATGTTATATTTTCGATCATCATTGCATATCATAATTTCTTGCATTTTGGTTCATTCTCGAAATTCTACGCAACTCAAGGACCCGCGGAGAGAGTTGATGATTTCGTTATTTTCATATTTGAGTTTTCTCAAATTTTGAAAAAGAGGATCGTTTGGTTTTAATTATTTTTCTCGCAGTATATTTTGTTTGCAAAATAAAAGAGAGGGAATAAAATGACTTTCCCAAAATAAACAAAATAGTAGGGGGAAAATATTAAAATCAAATAAGTTTTTTTATTTGGAAGTTTTATTGGAATTTTATTTCAATTAGAAAAATTGCATGTTTTCAAAACTGCATTTTTAGGCCAATAAAATGTTCATCTCGTTCTAAATATTTTATTTAGGCGATGAAAATTTGTTTTGCCATTTTTAGATTTTTATTTTATTTTCTAGGATTTATTTAAGTTTCGGAGGAATCAATTAAAAAAAAGAGTCCTCACCCGACTGGGCCGGCGGCCCAGCCGAGCCGGGCCAAGCCCGCTAGCGCCCGCCGCCTCCCTCGCGCTCATGCCCGCACCTGTGGCCGAGCCGGACTTCACCGGAGTCCGGGACTCCCCCACTGCCGCGGCTTGCCCCCTCATCCAAGCCGACCCCGCCCCACCCTCTTATATGCCACGCCCGCCGCCGCCCTCAGCCCCGCCTCGCCCCGCCTCCACAGTAGCAGCCGCAGCCGCCGCTTGCCGCCGTGCCCCGCGCAGCTGCCATCGCCGCTTGCTGCCGTTGCCCCGCAGCACCCCGCCCCGCCGGAGACACCGCCGGAGGCTGAGGTCCCGATCCGATCTGCCGCCGTTTTGTTTCGGTTTTTAGGTAATAACCCCGGTTTTTCAAAAAAAAACCTAAATCTAGTTTTTTAGAGCAGTTTTAGTTTTTTTGGTTTAGTTATTTAGCGAGCGTCCGCTCGTTCATTCGTTTTAACGAACGTTGTTCATCCGTTAGCCACAGACTATGAACGTTCGTTCGTTAGCCTGTTCGTCAGTTTTCTTTTTCCAGGGTTTTTCCGCGATTATTTTCGTGATTTCTACCCTGATTTTAGTTTTAGTTTATGTTTTCGCTCGTTTATCGGAATCAGGCGATTTGAGCGCCTAGATCTTCGTTTCGAAGCCCTCTTTCTGTTTAACAAACTTGAACAAGATTTTGGTACTATAAAATTTGACCTAAGTCCAGATTAGTAATCGGATCTTGTTTCTTTTGCAGTTTGAGTTTTGTTGCTTCGTTTGATTTGATTCTTTTTGCCAACCGGAGTTCTTAAGTTGAAGCTTCTGGTTAGTTTTTCTTATTTGAGTTTTACCTGTGCTTCTAGTTGAGTGCTTATTGTATGCTTGTTTGTTAGAGTACCCGGAGTGCGAAGCGTGCTACTACGAGTCTCTAGGTTTTGCGGATCATCAGCAAGGCAAGTAACACTTTGATCATACCTCTTTACTACCCAGTTTTATTACATTAGATCAATCCTCAAACATTGCATGATTAGGATTTGATTAAGATGTGGGTTTTGGGAAGTAGATGAGGTAGTACCTATTCACCTGTTTATTATCAAACCTTTGGGATTTACTTCTACGCACTGCTTATGTTGCTATGCTATGCTACTAGACGTGGATTGGGTGAGTGTATCCATGAAAGATGTGAGTATTGTTAATTAATGGTTAACTTAAGGTGGCTAATTAAATACACATCTGGGTGGATTGAGGCACCTGGGGAACCCAGTGTTGCCTATTTTTTTGGAAATCCCGGGGTTACCGTGTGATTTTCCTATGGACCGCCACACAGGCTCAAAGGGATCATAAGATTATTCATGCTAGAAACTTCCATGTGCAGCCACAAGCTATTATGGGCTCTAGCATAGTTGATTTAGTTGCATGACCTCTTTCAGTGGTGGGCTAGTAGATGTAGGGGAAAGTAGGTGTAACTGTCCATCGAGAGTAAAGAGTGATTGTTTCTGAAAGACCGTGTCTCGGTCATACGTTTCTCAAACACCATGTTGTGCGAGAAATCCAACGGAGGAGATTGAGTCTTGTGGGGAAAAGTGCGCAAACCTCTGCAGAGTGTACAAACTAATCATGGTTAGCCGTGTCCCCAGTTATGGACATCTTGAGTATCTGGTTCTTGGATTATCATGTTGATCTCATCACTCTTAATATAATTTGATTGGCTTTAATAATGATGCTTAATTGGGATTGAGTTCGGTGAACCTTCTCAGTGTTTAACAACCACCATGATAGTTAAATAAATTTAATCCTTTGTTGTAGGGAAAAATTGGCTTTATGTAAAAATGTAACCATAGAGCTTTCCACCAGCCATATTGCATGTAGTGGTAGCAATTATTCTGTTCATTACTCTATGTGTTACATTGCCAGCATATTCCATGTGCTGACCCGTTTTTGGGCTGTAACATTCATGTTGCAGACTTTTTAGACGACGAATAAGGTGCCTTAGGTCGTGATCTTTCACTCAGCTATGCCGTTGGAGTTGATGGACTCACTTTATCTTCCAAGCCTTCCACTGTTATCGTTGTTAGATCGCCTTAAGCCATATTTAGTGTAATAAGTTCTCTTTTGAGACATTCGATGTAATAAGTGTGTGATTGCTACTCTGTTATAAATCCTCAAGTACTGTGCGTGTCAGCATTACCGATCTAGGGATGACACTGATGCACAGAGATCAGACTGTTTGAGGTCTTGTCGCTACAGCAATGGATCAATGATGGATAATTATGTCGGATGCGATTCCTCATGAAAAAATTATAACATAGGATGACACGGAACTAGCTCTAGTTAATCAATGTAATGTAGGCATGTATTCCGAATATAGTCATACGTGCTTATGGAAAAGAACTTGCATGACATCATTTGTCCTACCCTCTCGTAGCAACGGGGTCCTATTGGAAACTAAGGGATATTAAGGCCTCCTTTTAATAGAGTACCGGACCAAAGCATTAACACTTAGTGAATACATGAACTCCTCAAACTATGGTCATCACCAGGAGTGGTCCAGATTATTGTCACTTCGGGGTTGCCGGATCATAACACATAGTAGGTGACTATTGACTTGCAAGATAGGATCAAGAACTCACATATATTCATGAAAACATAATAGGTTCAGATCTGAAATCATGGCACTCGGTCCCTAGTGCAAGCATTAAGCACAGCAAAGTCATAGCAACATCAATCTTAGGACATAATGGAAATTAGGGATCAAACCCTAACAAAACTAACTCGATTACATGGTAAATCTCATCCAACCCATCACCGTCCAGCAAGCCGACGAGGGGATTACTCATGCACAGTGGTGAGCATTATGAAATTGGTGATGGAGGATGGTTGTGATGACGACGGCGACGGATTCCCCTCTCTGGAGCCCCAAACGAACTTCAGATCAGCCCTCTCGAGGAAGATTAGGGCTTGGTGGTGGCTCCGTATCGTAAAATGCGATAAATCCTTCTCTCTGATTTTTTTTCTCCGCCAAAGTGAATATATGGAGTTGGGGTTGAGGTTGGTGGAGTCCCAGGGGGGCCACGAGGCAGGAGGCGCGCCCCAGGGGGCGCTGTCGGTGTCAAAACCAGCATATCTCGGGTAGGGGGTCCCGAACTGTGCGTCTAACGATCGAAGGTAACAAGGAGGCAAGGGAGACGATGTTTACCCAGGTTCGGTCCCTCTTAATGGAGGTAATACCTTACTTCCTGCTTGATTGACTTTGATGAGTATAGGGGTTACAAGATTTGATCTACCTCAAGATCGTAATGGCTAAACCCTAGATGTCTAGCTTGTATGATTGTGATTGTCCTATGGACTAAAACCTCCGGTTTATATAGACACGGAGGGACCTAGGGTTGTACAGAGTCGGTTTACAGAGAGAGGAAGGTGCATGATACGAACGCCAAGCTTGCCAGCGATGCAAAATAGAGCCCCATCTAGACACGGGGAAAGGTCTTTAATCTCATATCTTCACAACCCATTAGTCCGGCCCATATCACATAGCCCGGACGCCCGAGGACCCCTTAGTCCAGGACTCCCTCAGTAGCCCCTGAACTAGGCTTCAATGATGACGCATCCGGCGTGCAGATTGTCTTCGGCATTGCAAGGCATGTTCCCTCTTCGAATACTCCAACGCAGCTTTCCACACACAAGAGCGGTATCCGGCCCTGCTTAATGCATACAACCCTAAGCTGTAAAAGGCAACAATACGTAAAATAGGTCACGTCCACAGGCAACTTTTTTGGCGAGATGTTATGCTCTGGACTTATTACTATCCTGACTGTTTACAGCCCTATTTCGCATTTCGAGGCACGGTCATTGACACATCTTGTCAAAGAAGAGATCATGTCCCCTTATCATGGGATTCTCATCAATAGGGGTTTTGGGTAATCAAACCATGCCGTTCACATGTCCCCTTGGGAATAGGCGAGATTTAAGGCTTATGAGGGGGCGCTTGATATTCGAAGCATCTATAAGAGGACAAATACCCATCTATTTACCTCACGCCTTCTTCTTCATCTGCCTTTCAATCCCCCAAGCTCCAGCGCCCAAGTTCTAAACTTTCCCTTTTTCCCAACTTCTCCAGTAATGGTCGGATCCGGCTTTTAGGACAAGTGGATGGCCTGCTCCATAACGGAGAAGAACATCCAGGATCTGCGTGAGGCGAGGTACTTGATGGTGGAGATCCAACACAGACTTCCAACCCCAGAGCAGGTCATCCCCACCCCGGAGCCCGGCGAAAGGGTGGTTTTTATACCCCCCCACTTCCTCTGAGGACTTGGGTTCGCCCTTCACCCCTTCGTCCAAGGCCTCATGTACTACTACGGGTTGGATTTCCATGATCTAGCCCCGAATTCCTTCCTCCACATCTCGGCGTTTATCGTCGTGTGTGAGGTATTTCTCCGCGTCCCTTCATACTTTGGCTTATGGCTCAATGTTTTTAATGTGAAGCCGAAGGTGGTTGAAGGCCAACACGCCAAGTGCGGCGGCGCCATGTTGAGCAAGCTCAACCATGTTACCTTGCCCAAAGGGAGATTTGTGGATACTGGCAAGGTGTGGCAGCAGGAGTGGTTCTATATCACCGAACCCCGCGGCACCAAGTGGGCTGCTGCTCCTGCTTTCAGATCTGGACCTCCTCTGCGGCTCGCATCCTCGACCAACAAGGGTCTAGATTGGGTATCCCCTGACAAAGTGTCGACACTACAGAAGTGCATCAAGAGCATGATAAAAAAGGACATCACCCTTGTTGATGTGATTTTGGTAATGCTCATCCCCCGAGCTCTCCCTTGCCAACGACGGCCTCTTAAAATGTGGGAGTTCAATCCGGAGGGGCCATGGACCCTGCAGCACTTCTTCGGTATGACTCACAAAGGGATCTAGAAGCTGCTCTTTAAGAAGCATAAGATTTGGCCAAGGACGTTCGATGACACCGACCTCGACTACAACAATCCGGCATCCCCAGTAAGTATTGAACATTACCCAGCTTGTCAACCTTAGGGTGGGGTCCTGATAATTCCATCTCCTAAATAGGACTGGATAAAGAAAGCAGAGCGGATTAATTGTCCGGCCCCGCTCCCCAAAAACCCGGCCAAGCCTCTGTTAATAAAAATGCTGGTCCCGGCGCCCTACCAGGCGCCGGAAAAGAAGGACAAGAAGAAGAAGACTAGGGAGGCCGAAGATGGCATCGTCACGCAGAAACTTCGGGCACCATGTCCGAAGGAACCGAAGCTCCTTCCTCTCACGAGGAAGAAGAAGAGGCAGAGAACCCTCCTCCCAAATGGAAAAAGAGGGCAGCCTCCGTAGATTCGGAGGAGGGGTGTCCAAGAGGGGAAGGATATCCCTCTCGGATGACTCGGATTCGGGCATCGAGGAAATTCCCAAGCATCGCCCCCGAACCAAGCCCCTTGCTAAATCGTGAGTACCTTATGATGCCTTGTATCTAATCTCTTTATAGATTATAAGAATAATATCAAATTTCATATTTCAGCCCAGCTCATGACATTCCTCAAGAATCATTGTCATCGGGGGATCTTTCGCCGGAGAAGATGGAGAGCGAGACGCCTCCATAAGCTTCCCCGCCTACTAGGGCGGATGATCCCGAGGTCGTCCCAAAGGATTTCTCTGGGCTCCGGAGAAGTGCGGGAGGGGACCAAGGCGGCGCCAGAGGCTGCCGAGAACATTGGGGGGCGCAACCCCCATGGAGACCGGCAACGGGGGTCCAGGATCATCCGACCCTCGGCCGGATACCGTTCCGGAGACCCAAATGGTTCCAGAATCAGGTCAGCAGCCCCCTCTGCAGGAGGGGAGACGGCTATTCCGGCGGCGACCTCTACTAATGTAGAGGCGTCGAACATGCTAATGGATGCTCTACAATGTGCATCTGTCTTAGAGGAGCACCGTACCTTGATGGGTACGGTGGTTGAAAAGGTTCAGTCCGCTAAGACTGGACTGAATGAAGCCTTCACGAGCCTACTAACAGGCTTCGAGGTATGCAATGTAATGCTTTCCATAAAAAATCTGCCTGTATATAGATAGTAGCCCCTGAGACTCTGCTTGGCCGATGAAGGAGGGCGAACAGAGGGTCTATAGGTATCCGCAAGAAATAACATACTTATCTTTTTTGAAAAATATCAGGCTTCACTGTTAGTGGCAACCGCTCAGGCCGCCAAAGTTTCCGAACTGAAGCGGAAACTACAGCTGGTCGATGAGGATAATGTCCGGATTAACAAGCTGCTCGGCGAGGCGCAAGGTATGTTTCAAGTGCTCCATACACAATTAAATTAGTTTGCAAATGCTACGTTGAAGATTTATGCGCTGCTATATGCATAATTGCAGATGGCACTGCTGAGGTCAGGACCCTTAGGAGTGACCTTGCCCGCGCGAAGGAGCAGGCGAGTGTGAGCGAGGCGACCGCTGATAAAGTGACCACCGATTTGAAGGCCGAACAGGCCACCCAGCGCCAGTTCAAGAAGCGGGTATCCAAGGTTGAGCAAGAGCTCAAGGACGCAACTCGCAAGTGCGAGCTCCTCGAGGAAGAGAATAAAGCTAAGGCAGCCGAACTCACCAAGGCCCTTCAGGACGCCCAAGAGGCAAGGTCCGAATCCCGAGCGGCTCGTGAGGAGCTCCGACAGGCCGGACAGATAGCGGCTGGTAAGCCCTTTCTTTTACAGTCTAAGTTTGGCAATCAATGGTACGCCTTACTTAATCAACTATGTAGTTCTCCAAACGCCTTCGCGGATCTTCCGAAGAGCGCCGCTGACGTTGCACAATTCTACCAAGCCCAGGAGGGGCATGCAACAGAGAAGCTGTTCTGGTCACAATTTGCGACGCATGAGCGTTTGACGCTGCTAAACGTCAAGATGGCGTAGTGGCCCGAGTTGCATAAGATGTCCGGAGCAGCCATGAAGGAGGTTATACTTCAGCTGTGGCCGGTCGAACCCGTTCCGAGCAGTTTGGCCTGGTGCGGCGATTCCTCGATGTCGTGCCCCGTATCGACGCAATCAAGCGTTCGATGTGCATAGAAGGTGCGCGGATGGCCTTCGCCCGCGTCAAGGTGCACTAGGCGAAGATAAAGGCCGCCGTATCGCAGTTGAGGGTCCCCCCGAAGGCAAGGACCACCGCACGTCGGAGCGTTATTTACACGATGTCTTAAAGGGTGCTCGCTTGATAGAGGGTCAATGCTCGAAGGACATTATATTCGAATGAATGTATCCGAATGACCCGGACGTATTTATTATATTAAGGTTTTGTAATATATTTGTGCCATTATATGAAGTTTTCTTTCCTCTTGTGCGATCGTTCTTGTATGCCTAAGAGTTTTCCAGTCGTCGGCTTGGGCCCCCATGTAGATGCTATGGGGGTGTTCGGAATAGCACATGAGCTCTCTTGACCCAACATCTTGGTCCGTGACGAAGGTGTCAGTGCGGCGAACCAGGCAGTCGGACTATACGGCTTTACCGCTCTCACTTAGCCATAGGAGTTTGACGATGGGGCTATGAAATAGCCCCTGGTACGTATGCTACTATCCGAATGCGTATGCATATGACTGAAAAAACATTCCTTCATTTAATACGGAAAAATCGTTAAAGATTTAGTAAGTCACCGAGCTGCTGACCATCTCTCGCCGCATCAAGACAATCAGTTTTCAGATTTCTCTACTGAGGTGCTTGACCGGACGAACCAGAAACACAATCGCAGTAGTTCTCGCTTTACTACCCTAGCCGAACAAACGGAACATAAGGTAGCAAACACAGGAGTCGGGCAACCCAACTACTGACTGAAGACATTATTCGGAGCCAATCCATGTAATGCCAAGTTTGGGACGCCAAAGTGTGCTACAAAGTTTTTCGGGCTTTTGTTTAGCGTCACATATGTGGCTATATAGAGCCCCTAGCAATTGGTGTTGGGATATGTGAGTGAGACAACTGGGGAGACATAATTTAGTTTTATGAATAAAGTTGATACCGACAGATTGTCCCTACTAGGATCTGATTTGATACATCAAAAGGTGATCTTACAGAGGGTACCATAAACACAAAAGTCATTTTACATGCCAGGGGTCTAATAATAATGAGAAAAGCTTAGTACAGGTCCTTTAAATAAGGTTTGGTCCAAAGAGTTATTTGGATATGTTGTCGCACGTCTGTGCCGCTTTCGCCTTGTAGAGAGGGGTTCCTTGAAGGGAACGATCTTCTTATCCGTACGAAACCGGGCTCAAAGAGAGTCCTTGTAAGTCCGTAGGATATATAGGTTCAAGTGCACCTATGGTAGGAGAAAAAAATAATCAAAGAAAGGTGGAAGGTCATGCAGGGTCGAACCATACTATAGACCTATTCGTATTGTGCCCCTGTTGATGCCCAAGGTATTTTCAATGCGTAGTGATGCATGCGCGGTACGAATTCCGTGGTTGTGTGTGGCGATCTACGGAGGCGAAACTACTAGTCCAGCTCCAGAAGTACCGAGCCGTCAGCTTGCGGGACTGGCCGGTTTTTTTAGCAAAGTCCGGTGGCTTAATGGTCGATGAGGTGTGCGGCTTGAGGGGGCCGCTCTGGACTTTGGCTGCGAGAGCCGCAGTGTGCTCCTTGGTGCGGAGGGAGCGTTCCGTGTTTCCGTTGACCGTTATGATGTCGCGTGGACCGAGCATCTTGAGCTTTAAATAAGCATAGTGCGGCACCGCGTTGAATCGAGCAAAAGTGGTCCGCCCGAGCAGTGCCTGATAGCCACTTCAAAAGGGTACGATATCTAAGATCAAGTCTTCACTACGAAAGTTGTTGGGCAAGCAGAAGACAACTTCCAATGTTATTGAGCCCGAGCAACGGGTCTTTACACTAGGTATCACTCCTTTAAAGTTAGTTTTAGTGGGCTTGATTCTTGACGGACCAATACCCATTTTGCGGACGGTGTCCTGGTAGAGCAGGTTAAGTCTACTGGCACCATCCATGAGGACTCGCGTAGATGGAATCCGTTGATGATTGGGTCGAGGACCAAAGCTACCAATCCTCCATGACGGATACTGGTCGGGTGGTCCTTTCTATCGAATTTTCGGGCGACCAGCTCTACAGCGTAGACGTCCCTTAATGCGTGCTTGCGCTCCCGTTTGGGGATGTGGTGACATAGATCATATTCACTGTTTTGACCTAGGGGGGAATTGCTTCTGCCCCCCTGTGTTCGGTGGGCGAGGCTCTTCATCGTCGTCCTTGTTGGGCGGCCATTTCCCCTTGTGTTCGGCGTTGAGCTTGCCGGCCTGTTTAAAGACCCAACAGTTTCTATTGGTGTGATTGGCAGGTTTATCGAGGGTGCGATGAATCTGGCAAGGTCGATCAAGTATTCTGTCCAAACTGGATGGACCGTCTTTATTTCCTTTGAATGGCTTTTTTTGCTGACCAGATTTGGAGCTACTAAATCCGGTGTTGACCGTCAAGTCTTTTTTATTGTTTCCACGCTTGTGTTTATCGTGTCGTGGCTTGCCATTGCCCTCCCTGGCTTCAGAGGTGCCTAGGTCGCTGGTGCTATTGCTTCGATGAGCTAGCCAGCTATCTTCCCCCATGCAAAAGCGGGTCATAACTGCTTTGAGGGTTGCCATGGACTTCGGCTTCTCTTGGTCGAGGTGTCGAGCGAGCCACTCATCTCGGATGCTGTGTTTGAAGGCCGGAGGGCTTCGGTGTCCGGACAATCCACAATCTGGTTCTTTTTAATGAAGAACCTGGTCTAGAGCTTCTGGGCTGATTCGCCGGGTTGCTGGATTATGTGAATAAGGTCATCGGCGTCCGGGGGCCGAACATAGGTTCCTTGGAAGTTGTCTCTAAAGGTGTCCTCCAAGTCCTCCCAGCTTCCAAAAGAGTTTTCTGGGAGGCTATTCAGCCAATGCCATGCTGGTCCCTTGAGTTTTAGGGGGAGGTACTTGATGGCATGTAAGTCTTCACCGTGGGCCATGTGCATATGGAGAAGAAAGTCTTCAATCCATACTGCGGGATCTATTGTGCCATCGTATGATTCAATGTTCATAGGTTTAAACCCTTCTAGGAACTGGTGCTCCATTACCTCACCGGTGAAGCATTGGGGGTGCACGGCTCCTTTGTATCGGGCGATGTCATGACGTAGTTCGGATGGAGTCCGTATGCGGTTTTCAGCCCGGGTGAGGTTGTGTTTATCGCGCCAGGCCTGATGGTTGCCTTCTTGCATTGGCGCACGCCCCCTTGATCCGTAAATTGATCTGGTATGACAGGCTCTATTGTCCAGGTCCCGTCGCAGGTCGTGTGTGTACCTAGCGGCCGCTGTTTCTCTGCCTCTAGGGCGAGGTGGCGCAGGCTGGTGTTCGGCTTGGGTTGTGGCTCTGTCCCAGCCACGAGGTGGTCGATCAGGCCCGTCATCCGCATTACGCGCTGTCGGTATAGGCTCTGTGACCTCGTCGTCGAATCGGGAGAGCAACCTGTGCTTTGGGTAACTCTTAGTTGCGCGCTCGAGGCCTTATTCCTCGGCTACCAGGACATTGGTTCATCTGTCATTGAGTAAATCCTGATCGGCTTGAAGTTCCTGCTGCTTCTTTTTCAGGCTTCTTGTTGTGGCTATTAGCCGGTGCTTAAAGCATTCTTACTCGAGGGGTTCCTCTGGCATGATGAAATCTTCGTCGCCAAGGCTCCCGTCCTCTTTAGAGATTGGTAGGTAATTACTATCCTCCAAGCCCTGGTTCCCGATAGGATCATCGGGGTTGACTTGCCCCTCTTCCCAATCATCATGTTCGGATGTTGGCTCGACCGGGGTGTCTTGGTCTTCGGCGTTCTCTGGGGTGTTATTACCTCCGGTGCCGGTATTACTGTCTTTTTTGCGACGTGATTTTGATTTGCGCCACTGACATCGATGCTTCGGAGGTGCTTCAGCAGGCTTGTCCTCTAGATTCTTCCCTTCATCGGCGTCATTCTCTTTGGGTGTGTCCAACATGTATATATCATACAAGGAAGTGGTCGTCCAGGGTCCGGTAACGGCGGGTTCTGGCTTTGCTCCTCTTCGGCATCGGCGTCCATACCGTCGATGTCTTCGGAGGCGTAATCGAGCATGTCAGTTAAGTCATCGACAGTGGCTATAAAGTGGGTGGTGGGTGGGACGTAAAATTCCCCGCCCTCAGCCCCTAGTGTGGGCTGGGCGTACTTTGGCAGCGATCCTTCTGTGATGTCGAGAGATTGCATTAAGTCCAGTGCCTCGTTTAAGAGTGAGGTTTGGAGAGGGAAGTGAGAGTCCATGGAGTAGGGCGGGATAGGAGTTCCCTGACCGAGCTTGCGTAACACAGACCTCGAGGGTTCGGATCTGGTGTTCGGGGATGAGTCCGACTTCGTGCCGATGAAGGGAGTCTGGTATGACTCCGGTCCTGCCGGTGAAACAATCTCCTCTGTATCTCCGGTGTTGAGCTCTATGGCTGCGGAGAGTCCGGCGGGCTCTGAACTCCCATCTTCGGACTTGGTGAGGTGTTCAGCATCTAAGGCCGGAGTTGTGGTTGAGGCCACGAACCCTTGGAGGATCAAGTCTCCTCGGATATCAGCGACATAGTTTTGGTTTCCAAAATTTATCTGGTGACCAAGGGCGTAGCTATTGATCTGCTCCAAATGGCCAGTCGAATTGGCACGCAGTGGGAAGCCGCCAAATACAAAGATTTGGCCGGGGAGAAAAGTCTCCCTCAGGGCGGTATTGTTGTGGATGATTGATGCAGCCATCGAGCCTTCTAGTGAAGACACATTGGACCTCTCAATGAAAGCACCAATGTCGATGTCAAAACCGGCAGATCTCGGGTAGGGGGTCCCAAACTGTGCGTCTAAGGAACGAAGGTGACAAGGAGGCAGGGGACACGATGTTTACCCAGGTTCGGGCCCTCTTAATGGAGGTAATACCCTACTTCCTGTTTGATTGACTCTGATGAGTATAGGGGTTACAAGAGTTGATCTACCTCGAGATCATAAAGGCTAAACCCTAGATGTCTAGCATGTATGATTGTGATTGTCCTACGGACTAAACCCTCTAGTTAATATAGACTTCAGAGGGAGCTACGGTTGTACAGAGTCGGTTTACAGAGAAAGGAAGGTGCGTGATCCGAATGCCAAGCTTGCCACCCATGCAAACGATAGCCCCATCCGGGCACGGGGAAAGGTCTTTAATCTCATATCTTCACGACCCATTAGTCTGGCCCACATCACATAGCCCGGACGCCCGAGGACCCCTTAGTCCAGGACTCCCTCAAGCGTGCCCTACACCCTCATGGACAGGGTGTGGGCCCCGTGATGCTGATTCTTTCGCCAATATTTTTTATTAATTCCAAAACATGTCTCCGTGCATTTTTAGGCCATTCGGAGAACTTTTATTTTTTCACAAAAATAACACCATGGCAGTTTTGCTGAAAACAGCGTCAGTCCGGGTTAGTTTCCTTGAAATCATGCAAGTTAGAGTCCAAAACAAGGGCAAAAGTGTTTGGAAAAGTAGATATGTTGGAGACGTATCAACTCCCCCAAGCTTAAACCTTTGCTTGTCCTCAAGCAATTCAGTTGACAAACTGAAAGTGATAAAGAAAAACTTTTACAAACTCTGTTTGGTCTTGTCATTGCAAATATGTAAAGCTAGCATTCAAGTTTTCAGCAAAGATCATGAACTAACCATATTCACAATAACATTTAGGTCTCATGTTTACTCATATCAATGGCATAATCAACTAGCGAGCAATAATAATAAACCTCGGATGACAACACTTTCTCAAAACAATCACAATATGATATAATAAGATGGTATCTCGCTAGCCCTTTCTGAGATCGCAAAACATAAATGTAGAGCACCCCTGAAGAACAAGGACTAACTAGACATTGTAATTCATGGTAAAAGAGATCCATTCATACTCAATATGAATTAATAGCAATGCATACAAATGACAACGGTGCTCTCCAACTAGTGCTTTTTAATAAGAGGATGATAACTCAACATAAAAGTAAATAGATAGGCCCTTCGCAGAGGGAAGCAGGGATTTGTAGAGGTGCCAGAGCTCGAGTTTTGAAACAGAGATAAATAATATTTTGAGCTGTATACTTTCATTGTCAACATAACAACCGGGAGATCTCGGTATCTTCCATGCTACATACAATATAGGCGGTTCCCAAACAGAATGGTAAAGTTTATACTCCCCCACCACCAGCAAACATCAATCCATGGCTTGTCCGAAACAATGGGTGCCGTCCAACTAACAATAATGCTGGGGGAGTTTTGTTTGCAATTATTTTGATTTTATTTGAGCATGGGACTGGGCATCCCGGTTACCGGCCATTTTCTCGTGAATGATGAGCAGAGTCCACTCATCATGAGAATAACCCACCTAGCATGGAAGATATAGACAGGCCTAGTTGATACATGAGCTATTCGAGCATACAAAACATAATTTCATTTGAAGGTTTAGAGTTGGACACATATAAATTTACTTGGAATAACAGGTAAATACCGCATATAGTAAGGTATGGTGGACTCATATGGAATAACTTTGAGGTTTATGGAAGTGGATGCACAAGCAGTATTCCCTCTTAGTACAAGTGAAGGCTAGAAAGAGACTGGGAAGCGACCAACTAGAGAGCGACAACAGTCATGAACATGCATTGAGATTAACCAACAATGGGTGCAAGCATGAGTAGGATATAAATCACCATGAACATAAATATCGTGGAGGCTATGTTGATTTTGTTTCAACTACATGCGTGAACATGTGCCAAGTCAAGCCACTCAAATCATTCAAAGGAGGATACCATCCTATCATACCACATCACAATCATTTTAATAGAATGTTGGCATGCAAGGTAAACCATTATAAATTCCTGGCTAATTGAGCATGACATGAGAAACTATGATCTCTAATTGTCATTGCAAAGATGTTTCATCCATAATAGGCTGAATCAGGAACGGTGGACTAATCATATTTACAAAAACAAGATAGGTCGAGTTCATACCAGCTTCTCTCATCTCAATTAGTCCATCATATATCGTCATTATTGCCTTTCACTCGCACGACCGAACGGTGTGAATAATAATAATAATGCAGGTGCATTGGACTAAGCTGGAATCTGCAAGCATTTAATACAAAGGAGAAGACAAGGTAATATGGGCTCTAGGTTAGATCAACAATAATGCATATGAGATCCACTCAATATTTTCATTGTGGTCTTCCCCTCTCGACCCCCAAAGAAAAGAAAAGAAATAAAATTATGTACACGAGAAAGCTCCCAAAAACCAAAAGAAGAACGAGAAATCTTTTTGGGTTTTCTTTTAATATACTACTACTACAAGCATGGAAAGTAAACTAGCTAAAAGCTACAACTAATGTTTTTGGTTTTTCTTAAGGTTTTTCACACACATAAGAAGAAAGCAATAAAAGAAAATAAACTAGCATGGATAGTACAATGAAAAAGTATGAGCACCGACAACTAGAATGAGTGTGTGAACATGAATGTAATGTCGGTGAGAAATACGTACTCCCCCAAGCTTAGGCTTTTGGTTGGTCTATGGCCACTGATTGAAGCTACTCTCTCTTGTGTACTGAGGAGGGTCCTCAGGGTGCCACTGGTTAGCGATCTCCTCCACATCCCACTGATAAACAGACTGTCGATAGGGATCAAGTAGTGGCTCTGGCTTAGGCTCTGGAACTTGTGTTAGATTCCAGTATGCATAAATGGCCTCGGGCAAGATGAGGTACGTGCCGGAAAGTATGTTAAACAAAGAGTGTGCAGGCAAGGTAATAGTCCCACAGTGAGTTTTATCAAATATCAAGTTATACTTAAGCATCTTCTTCTTATTTTTAACAATAAATTCATGTGCTACCATACTCTTATAATCTAGAAAAATAGTGGGCAGCAACTTTTCCTCTTTCTCATGATGCCTAATAGGTATCTCAAAGTGTTTAGAAAGGCGTGAAGCAAAGATGCCTCAGAAGATGGGGCCCTTTATACGGTTCACACTCAACCATTTAGCAACAATAGCGCCTAAATTGAAGGTTGTATCATGACACAAAACATGGCACAAAATAACAAGGTAAGGAGCACTAAGGTTTCCACTATTCCCGCGACCAATTAAGCATCTACTAGCAAATATCGCAAAGTAACGTAGAACAGGAAAATGTATACTAGTAGTTCTTGCATCAGAAACTTTCCTTGTTTCCTCTACAACAATTCTATCAATAAATCCACCCACATCACTAGGATGTGGTTCCTCGATGCTGCCCAAAAAGGGTATCTTGCAGACCCGGCAAAAATCATGGAGTGACATCTCCTTAACCTCATCATATAAGTGAAATTCCACTGAAGGTGGTGATTTCTTAGCATGGAAGTAAAAGTTTTGCACGAAATATTAGTGAGTAGGAGATATTGTTCGCGCTGGTCGTGGAGGAAGTCGGTGAGGAATGCATTCTCAGCCAAGTAATAAAAGTCGTCGTAAATTTCGGTGGCTCTCAAGAATGCATCACAAGGCCATTCGCACGGTCGGACCTCCAGATTGTACTTGGGCTTTTTATTCTCCTCATTCTACTTATCCTTCGAGCTTCGGCTCGAGGAGCCCCTCAACAATCTCTTCATCATTTTCTTTCTCTAAAAAATTTCTAAATTTTTTAGTGACTCAAAATAAAAGTGAACCAAACTCAACAAGATTGATAGCAACTACTCCCACAAGTGCCTAGAGCTATATCATGCATTGAAACTACTTTTAACCATATAAATTTGACATGCAAGCTCAAGAACAGGGTCACCTAAACAGCAAAATTTTGCAATAAATAAAGCACTAGAACAAAAAACTAATCGGACCATTGGAGGAGTCACATACCGCAGAATAATCCCCCGAAACAGTTTTGTGAATGGAGCTTTGAGCAAGGAGATTGAAAATGGCAGCAAGATGAGCTAGAACACGGGTTTGAGCTATGGCGGGATTTTTTCTGGAGGAAGACGGAGTGAGTGGGTGCTAAATTAATTGGAGGGGGTCCACGTGGGGCCCACGAGGCAGGGGGCATGCCCCACGGGGTGGGCGCGCCCTGTGCCCTCGTGGCCAAATGGTGGGTCCCCCTGGTGTGTCCTGAGTGCCAGAAATTCTTAAATATTCTACAAAAAATCATACTTCATTTTCAGGACATTTGGAGAACTTTTATTTTTGGGGTATTTTTTTTATTATTGCAAGGATAACTCAGAAAACAGACAATACTACTTTTGCTTTATTTAATCTAAATAACAGAAAGTAAAAGGAGGGTACAAAGGGTTGTGCTTTCTAACTTCATCCATCGCATGCTCATCAAAAGGAATTCACTAACAAGGTTGATCAAGTCTTGTTAACAAACTTCTTCCGAATAACAAGAAACCGGAGAATTTTCGAATAACACTAGGTTACCTCAACGGGGATATGCATTTCCCCAACAATAAGAATATCATATTTCTTTTTGATAGTAGGAAGAGGGAATTCAAAACCTCCAATAGTAATCGTTAAAATTTTTCCAATAGAATTGATATTATGAACTTCAGGTTGTTTCCTCATAAAGTGTATTGTATGCTCATTACCATTAACATGAAAAGTGACATTGCCTTTGTTGCAATCAATAACAGCCCCTGCAGTATTCAAAAAGGGTCTACCAAGGATAATCGACATACTATCATCCTCGGGAATATCAAGAATAACAAAGTCCGTTAAAATAGTAACGTTTGCAATCACAACAGGCACATCCTCACAAATACCGACAGGTATAGCAGTTGATTTATTGGCCATTTGCAAAGAGCAGTAGGTGTCAACTTATTCAAATCAAGTATATGATATAAAGAGAGAGGCATAACACTAACACCATCTCCAAGATCACATAAAGCAGTTTTAACATAGTTTCTTTTAATGGAGCATGGTATAGTTGGTACTACTGGATCTCCCAATTTCTTTGGTATTCCACCCTTAGAAGTGTAATTACCAAGCATGGTGGAAATTTAAGCTTCTGGTATCTTTCTTTTATTTGTAACAATATCTTTCATATACTTAGCATAAGGATTCATTTTAAGCATATCAGTCAAACGCATACGCAAAAAGATAGGTCTGATCAATTCAGCAAAGCGCTCAAAATCCTCATCATCCTTTTTCTTAGATGGCTTAGGAGGGAAAGGCATGGGTTTCTGAACCCATGGTTCCCTTTCTTTACCGTGTTTCCTAGCAATGAAGTCTCTCTTATTATAACGTTGATTCTTTGATTGTTGGTTATCAAGATCAACAGCAGGTTCAATTTCTACATCATTGTTATTACTAGGTTGAGCATCAACATGAACATCATCATTAACATTATCACTAGGTTCATGTTCATTACCAGATTGTGTTTCAGCATCAGAAATAGAAATATCATTGCGATTCTTGGGTGGGTCTATAACAGGTTCACTAGAAGCATGAAAAGTTCTATCATTTTTCTTTTTCTTCTTCTTAGAAGGACTAGGTGCATAAACATTAGTTCTCTGAGAATCTTTCTCAACTCTTTTAGGATGGCCTTCAGGATACAAAGGTTCCTGAGTCATTCTACCACCTCTAGTCATAACTCTAACAGCATTATCATTTTTCTTATTATTTAACTCATTGAGCAAATCATCTTGTGCCTTAAGTACTTGTTCTACTTGAGTGGTAACCATAGATGCATGTTTACTAATAAGCTTAAGGTGACCTTTAACTCTAGACATATAATCACTCAAGTGTTCAATCATATAAGCATTATGTTTCAATTGTCTACCAACATAAGCATTGAAGTTTTCTTGTTTAACAATAAAATTATCGAACTCATCCAAGCATTGGCTAGCAGACATATAACAAGGGATATCACCTTCATCAAATCTATAGAGAGAATTTACCTTTACTACCTGTTTCGGGTTATCAAGACCATGTATTTGTTCAATAGGTGGTAGCTTATTAACATCTTCAGCTTTAATACCTTTTTCTTTAATATATTTCTTTGCTTCTTTCATATCTTTAGGACTGAGAAATAGAATACCCCTTTTCTTCAGAGTTGGCTTAGGAGTTGGTTCAGGAAGCGTCCAATCATTATCATTGCTCAATATATTATTCAATAGCAATTCAGCTTGCTCAACAGTTCTTTCCCTAAAAACACAACCAGCACAACTATCCAGGTGATCTTTGGAAGCATCGGTTAGTCCATTATAAAAGATATTAAGTACTCCCTTCTTTCACTTTTATAAGTCATTTCAGACAACTCAAAATAGACTATTTTATACATTGCCGTAAATGTCTTCAAGGTCTTATAAAAGTGAACAGAGGGAGTATTTCATTTTTCTTGAGAGGATGATCAGGCAAAGCATTAAGTAATTGGAGAAGCCTCCCCCAAGCTTGTGGGAGACTCTCTTCTTAAAATTGCACAAAATTATATATTTCCCTTAAGGCAGCTTGTTTCTTATGAGCGAGGAAATATTTTGCTGAGAAGTAATAAACCATATCCTGGGGACTACACACACAACCAGGAGCAAGAGAATTAAACCATATTTTAGCATCACCCTTTAATGAGAACAGAAATAACTTAAGGATATAGTAATAGTGAAATTTTTTCCTCATGAGTAAATAGGGTGGCTATATCATTCAATTTAGTAAGATGTGACACAGCAATTTCAAATTCATAGCCATAAAAAGGATTAGATTCAACCAAAGTAATTAACTCAGGATCGACAGAGAAATCATAATCCTTATCAAAAATACAGATAGGTGAAGCAGCAAAAGCAGGGTCATATTTCATTCTAGCATTCAGAGACTTTTCTTTCAGCTTAGCTAACAGTTTCTTAAGATCATATCTATCTTTGCAAGCAAAAAGGTCTCTAGCAGTTCCTTCATCCATAACATAACCCTCAGGTATATCAGGCAATTCATATCTAGGGGGGAATCTTCATCATCACTTTCATCAATATTATCAGTTTCAATAATTTCATTCTCTCTAACCCTAGCAAGTTGTTCATCAAGAAATTCACCTAATGGCACAGTATTATCAAGCATAGAAGTAGTTTCATCGTAAGCATCATGCATAGCAGAAGTGGCATCATCAATAACATGCGACATATCAGAATCAATAGCAGGTGCAGGTGTCTCAAGTTTACTCAAAACAGAAGGTGAATCGAGTGCAGAGCTAGATGGCAGTTCCTTACCTCCCCTCGTAGTTGAGGGGAAAATCTTAGTTCTTTCATCTTTGAAGTTCCTCATAGTGATCAACAGATATAAATCCCAAGTGACTCAAAGAATAGAGCTATGCTCCCCAGCAACGGCACCAGAAAATAGTCTTGATAACCCACAAGTATAGGGGATCGCAACAGTTTCCGAGGGTGGAGTATTCAACCCAAATTTATTGATTCGGCACAAGGGGAGCCAAAGAATATTCTCAAGTGTTAGTAGCTGAGTTGTCAATTCAACCACACCTAAAAGACTTAATAACTGCAACAAACTATTTAATAGAAAAGTAGCATGGAAGTAACGGTAACGGTGGCAAAAGTAACAGTAGCAGTTTTGTAGTAATCGTAACAGTGGCAATGAAAAAGTAACTTAGCAAAGAACAATATGTGAAAAACTCGTAGGAAATGGATCAACGATGGATAATTATGTCAGATGCAATTCCTCATGCAACAGTTATAACATAGGGTGACACGGAACTAGCTCTAGTTCATCAATGTAATGTAGGCACGTATTCCGAATATAGTCATACGTGCTTATGGAAACGAACTTGCATGACATCTTTTATCCTACTCTCCCTTGGAAGCAGGGTCCTATTGGAAATTAAGGGATATAAAGGCCTCCTTTTAATAGAGTACCAGACCAAAGCATTAACACTTAGTGAATACATGAACTCCTCAAACTATGGTCATCACCGGGAATGGTCCCAATTATTTTCACTTTGCGGTTGCCAGATCATAACACATAATAGGTGACTATTGACTTGCAAGATAGAATCAAGAACTCACATATATTCATGAAAACATAATAGGTTCAGATATGAAATCATGGCTGTCGGTGTCAAAACCGGCGGATCTCGGGTAGGGGGTCCCGAACTGTGCGTCTAGGCGGATGGTAACAGGAGACAAGGGACACGATGTTTTTACCCAGGTTCGGGCCCTCTCGATGGAGGTAAAACCCTACTCCTGCTTGATTAATATTGATGATATGGGTAGTACAAGAGTGGATCTACCACGAGATCAAGGAGGCTAAACCCTAGAAGCTAGCCTATGGCATGATTGTTGTAATGGTTGTTCGTCCTACGGACTAAAACCCTCCGGTTTATATAGGCACCGGAGAGGGCTAGGGTTACACAGAGTCGGTTACAATGGTAGGAGATCTACATATCCGTATCGCCAAGCTTGCCTTCCACGCCAAGGAAAGTCCCATCCGGACACGGGACGAAGTCTTCAATCTTGTATCTTCATAGTCTTGGAGTCCGGCCGATGATGATAGTCCGGCTATCCGGACACCCCCTAGTCCAGGACTCCCTCAGTAGCCCCTGAACCAGGCTTCAATGACGATGAGTCCGGCGCGCATATTGTTCGGCATTGCAAGGCGGGTTCCTCCTCCGAATAATTCATAGAAGATTGTGAACACCAGGATAGTGTCCGGCTCTGCAAAATAAATTCCACATTCCACCGTAGAGAGAATAATATGTACACAAGTTCAATCTGCTGACGTATTTTGTGGCATGACGTCATACCACCACCAAGCCTTTACTTGAATCGTTTTTTATTATACCACCTCAGCGCGTTTAGCGAAGCGGTTTCCTTGGCACGTCTTGTCGAAGCAGAGATCGTGTTCCCCTTATTCCGGGATTCCCATCAATACGGACGTGGGTAACCCAACCGCGCCATTGATGGTGGCGCTTGGGAGATAAGCGAGTTTTACCAGGCCGGTGGGGACGCATAGTCTTCGTCCGCCCATATATAAGGGGATAAGGATCCACCTTTTTTACCTACGCCTTCTTCCTCCTTTGCTTATCCATCTCCGCGCACTCGAGCTCCAGCGCCCAAGTTCGCACATCTCGCCTCAACCTTCTCCAGCCATGTCCGGAGCGGGAGGCAAGTGGATGGCCTCCTCCGTTACGGAGGGGCACATCGAAAAACTGCGCGGCGCCGGATACCTGTCCAGCGACATCGCGCACCGGCTGCCCGACAAGGGGCAGCTCATCCCCACCCCCAGGCCCCATGAGAGGGTCGTATTCCTTCCCCACTTCCTCCGCGGACTGGGCTTCCCACTTCATCCCTTCGTCCGGGGGCTCATGTACTACTACGGCCTGGACTTCCACGATCTGGCGCCAAACTTCATCCTCAACATATCGGCGTTTATCATCGTGTGCGAGGCCTTCCTCTGCATCCAGCCCCACTTCGGCTTGTGGCTAAAAACCTTCAATGTCAAGCCGAAGGTAGTGAAGGGCGTCCAAGCGGAGTGCGGAGGCGCCATGGTGGGCAAAATGCCCAACGTCCTCTGGCTCGAGGGCGCCTTTGTGGAAACCATCAAAGGGTGGCAATCGGGGTGGTTCTATATCACCGAGCCGCGTGACCCTAAATGGGCAGCGGCTGCTGAGTTCAGATCTGGTACCCCCATGCAGCTCACCTCCTGGAAAGAGAAGGGCTTGCTATGGGGCAGTTCGGAGGAGCTGACCGGACTCCAGTCCTGTCTCCAGACCTTGGTGAACAAGAAGCTCAAGCTTGTCAATGTGATCCAGGTCATGCTCGTCCGCCGGATTCTCCCCTGCCAACAACGGGCCTTCAATCTGTGGGAGTTTGATCCGGCACAGCACCGGACCCTTAGCGGGCTCTTCGACACGATGTACGAAGCTGCCTGGAGGGTGTTGTTCAAGGAGGGAGAAGCCCCCGCATCCGCAACTGAAGATCGCGGATTCAGCACGAAATGCCCGGCCGGTGTGGTAAGATATGTTATCCTTTATGGGACATTTGTTTCTTTCATAGTTTGACTCTATTGCGGGATCTAAAACTCCCAATGCCTTTAACAGGACTGGCAGAGGACGTCCAGACAGGTTAACTATCCGGCTCCCCTCCCCGAAGACCCAGTGGATACCCGTTTAACGGGGCTGCAAGTCCCAGCACTTTATGTGGTGCCGGAGAAGAAGGCCAAGAAGAAGGACACGGGAACCCGAAGGAGTTCCCGGTGCCAGGTGGTATCGGACTCATCGTCCGATGGCTCCGAGGCGGACTCCTCCCCCCGAAGACGAGGAGGAGAAAGAGGACTCTCCCCAGGAGGGGGGAGAGAGGAAGAGGAAGGCTTCCCCAACGGGGGAGGCCGAAGGGTCCAAGAGGTGAAGGACCCTTCCTCCGGACAGCTCCGCCAACGCCAACGTTGGCGATGAAGGGTGGCCCTCAAGGGCCAAGCCTCCGGCAAGATCGTAAGTATTCGGATTCCTAAATGATTTATAATTTCTCTTTTGTGCCACATAGTGTCCTTCTAATGCCGCACACTACCTGTAGTCCGGCCGAGGATGATCTTCCCGCTTCATCAAGCGGGTCCTTGGCTCCGTCGGATGTAGATTCCATTCCGACCGCCTCCACCCCTTGCGATGCTGAGGACGCCAAGGTGGGATCCCAGGAGGGGACCCGCCAAGAGGGGGAGGCTCCGGAGGTGCCACAGGGCAACCTCCCGGACTTCGTGCCGGACTCCGTGCCAGAACCCGCAGTGGTTCCGGAGTCCGGCAGGCGGCCCCTTCGTAAGAAGGGCAAGACCGTGACACAGGCAGCCTCCGTCCAACCGGAGGCGCCGGACAACTTGTTGGAGGCGCTCAACGGCGCTTCCATCGAGGAAGAACACCGCACTATCATGAGTGCGGTGATTCAGAAGGTTCAGCTCGCCAAGAGCGGGCTGACCGAAGCTTGCAGCAGCCTTCTAACAGGCTTTGAGGTAAGAAGTTTTAAAATATGTAATGTAATACCGCATAGACAGTAGCCCCTGATGCTCGGTTCGGTGTTCGGAAAGAAAAACCGGACTGAGGATCTAAAAAAGATATACGCAGGAGTTCTAAAAATTATGTCAATATGGGTTTGCAGGCTGCGCTGCTGACCTCTGCCGCACTGACTGCGGAGGTCGATGCTTTGAAGCAGAACCTCGAGCGGTCCGAGAACGAGCTCGGCCTTGCCAAGAAGCAGCTCGAGGACAAAGAAGGTGAGTAACACCGCATTAAATTTGTACCTTACAGAAAAAGATTTTGGTTGCAATAGAAATAACAAGGATAACGTGGGTACTGCAGGGGCCACAAACGAGGTGGCGACCCTGAAGGAGGCCGTGTCCGCGGCCGAACGTAATGCGGCCGCGGAACGAGCGGAGCGAGAGAAGCAGGAGGCGCGGGTGGCGGAGGTGCGGCAAGAGCTCCAGGCTCTCATGGAAAAGCATGAGAGTTTGGAGCGCGACTCGAAGACTCGAGAGTCCGAGCTTGCCTCGGCTCTTGAGAGTGCCAAAGCCGCTAAGGCCGAGGCCCATAAGGCCCTCCAAGAGATTGAGGCGGTGAAGAAAATAGCGGCGGGTAAGGCATTTTTCATGCAAAGCAAGCATGTGAATGTAAATTACATGTTACTTACCCGAATTCAGAGTTCTCCAGGAGCGTTTGCATATCTGCCTCGCAGCGTGTCCGATGCCGCCGCATTCTACCGGGCCGAGGAGGGGAGCTCAACAGAGAAGGTCTTCTGGTCTCAGTATGCTGAGGCCGGACATCCGGTGCCCCTTAGCGACCAGCTGAAGCAGCTGGTCGAGCTCCACAAGGTAGCCGAGCAGGCCATGAAGGGCCTCATAGTCCGGCTGTGGCCTGAAGAGGCCATGCCTGGGAGCTACTTCGGCCTCGTGCGGCGGCTGGTAGATGCGTGCCCCTGGGTGGAAGTCATCAAGCGCTCCGCCTGCATTGAAGGTGCCCGTCGGGCCCTTGCCCGCGCAAAGGTGCACTGGGGCAGGCTGGATGCTGAGAGGCTTATAACGGACATGCCGCCGGCGGGCAAGGAGTATCATACGCCCGAAATGTACTATAAGAGTGTCCTGAAGGGTGCCCGCAAGATTGCGGATGAGTGCCCCAAAGATGTAATTTTTGAGTAGACTCGCAATGTGTTATCCTGTGCGCTAAAAACTTTGTTCATATGCGCTAAGCAACGCTTATTAATTTAAAATATTACCTTCTGTGCGGCCGTTTATCAAATCTGAGAGATGGCAAGTCGTCGGCTTCAGCCCCCATGCCACGAGTGCTAGGGTGTTCGGGATAAACTTGAGCGCTCTTGTTCCCATTTTTGGGTCCATCTAGGGAGGCGCTCAACACAACGAACAAGGCAACCGGACTTATAATGCTTGAACACTCTCACTTAGCCATAGAATTCTATAATTTTAAATTTCGGCGAAGCCCCTAGTGTTCGGAAGACCGAATTCGGGGCGCTATCCACGCCTGGGCCGGACACAGCCGGTTCCTCGCTCTAAGCGGCATAAGTCTTTAGGGACTCGAAAAGACCTCTCGAACAGCGACCAGCTCTCGCCTTATCATGACGGTCAGTTTTAGCTTTCTCCACTGAGGCGCTCGTCCAGCTCAACCGGGGCGCAATCGCAGTGGTTCCCCCAGTGCTACCTTAGCCGATAGAACGGAACGTAAGGTACCAAAACATGGGAGCCCGGCAAACCCAACTATTGACCCAAGACATGATTCGGAGCCGATGCATATAATGCTATAAGTTCGGGGTGCCGCACTTGTGAAAGTGTTCGGACTTATCACACCATAATGCGGGGAACATAAGCCCCTGGTGTATTTGGCTGTACCAAAGTGTACAGATGCAAGATGTCATAAATGAACATATAATAAAAAAGGAATGCAATTATAAACAAAAAGTGATGTATTGTTTATTAAAGGAATTCTGCTATGAGTGCAGAATGATACAAATAGTGCGGTAAGCAAGGGTTTGGACTATTAGACATGTCCCCCTCCAGGGGTAGGCTACGGAATGGTGTATTAAACAGATTAAATGCTCATAAAGGAGACCACCTGAGTGTTCGTCGTAGCCATTGTCCCTCCCTGGCTGTTGCATCGTGAGTTCGGCAGATCTACTGCCGGACAGGGCCTCCGGTAAATGGAGTCCTGTGGGAAAAAAAGAAAAAAAAGAAAGTGGCACACGTGGGAGCCCCTGGTGTGGTTGAGCCGCACTCTGGGCCTGTCGTGGTCGTGCCCCTCCCCCCATGCCCATGGTATCTTCAGAGCGTAATGATGTACACGAAGAGCTCGTCTTGCAATCATGCAAGGGCTGGGTTGGGGCCGCATTGCTACGCGTGCTCGGAGCGTGCCAGGTGGTCTTGATGTATGTTACTCCGGGCACGTTTAGTCATGTGCGGTCGTTTAACGGCCGGACTCGAGAATTGCCTTAAGAGGCTGCTCTGTACTTCTGCCGCGAGAGCCGCTGTGTGTTCCTCCGTTCGGAGGGAGCGTTCAGTGTTTTCGTTGACCGTGATGACTCCACGAGGGCCTGGCATCTTGAGCTTGAGGTATGCATAATGCGGCACCGCGTTGAACTTTGCAAACGCGGTTCGTCCGAGCAGAGCGTGATAGCCACTACGGAACGGGACTATGTCGAAGATTAACTCCTCGCTTCGGAAATTATCCGGGGATCCGAAGACCACTTCCAGTGTGACTAAGCCTGTACAATTGGCCTCAACACCTGGTATGACGCCTTCGAAGGTCGTCTTTGTAGGTTTAATCCTTGAGGGGTCTATGCCCATCTTGCGCACTGTATCCTAATAAAGCAGGTTTAGGCTGCTGCCGCTGTCCATCAGGACTCTAGTGAGGTGAAATCCATCGACGATTGGGTCTAAAACCAATGCGGCGAATCCGCCATGGCGGATACTGGTGGGGTGGTCCCATCGATCGAAGGTGATCGGGCAAGAGGACCATGGGTTGAACTTCGGGGCGACTGGCTCCATCGCATATACGTCCCTAAGTGCACGCTTCCGTTCCCTCTTGCGTATGTGGGTTGCGTATATCATGTTTATTGTCCGCACTTGTGGGGGAAAACCCTTCTGTCCTCTACTGTTCGACGGCCGGGTCTCCTCCTCGTCATCGCTATGCAGCCCCTTGTCGTTTTTTTCGGCAATTAACTTGCCTGCCTGCTTGAATACCCAACAATCCCTGTTGGTGTGGTTGGCTGGCTTTTCGGGGGTGCCATGTATCTGGCAAGAGCGGTCGAGTATTCGGTCCAAATTGGACGGACCCAGAGTAGTTCTTTTGAATGGCTTTTTCCGCTGACCGGGTTTAGAGCCTCTGAATCCGGCATTGACTGTCGTATCCTCAGTGTTATCGCCGTTAATGCGGCGTTTGTTTTTGTTGCGGCGCGACCTGCCATTGCGGTCCTTGCTGTCCGGACTGCCAGAATTTTTGCTGAGGTTGTTACTGCGAGCTAGCCAGCTGTCCTCTCCCGCACAGAAGCGGGTCATGAGTGATGTGAGGGCTGCCGTGGATTTCGGCTTTCTTGTCCTAGGTGCCATGGATGTTGTGTTTGAAGGCTGCGAGGGCCTCTACATCCGGACAATCGACAATTTGATGTTTCTTTGTGAGGAACCGTGTCCAGAATTGTCTGGCCGATTCGTCTGGCTGCTGAATTATGTGGCTTAGGTCATCGGCGTCTGGTGGTCGCACATATGTGCCCTGGAAGTTGTCAAGGAATGCGGCTTCCAGGTCCTCCCAACACCCAATTGATTTTGCTGGCAAGCTGTTAAGCCAATGCCGAGCTGGTCCTTTAAGCTTGAGTGGGAGATACTTGATGGCGTGGAGATCGTCACCACGGGCCATATGGATGTGAAGGAGATAATCTTCGATCCAAACCGCGGGGTCTGTTGTGCCATCGTAGGATTCAATGTTCACGGGTTTAAACCCTTCAGGGATTTGATGATCCATTACTTCATCTACGAAGCATAGTGGGTGTGCGGCGCCACTATACTGGGCAATATCGCGACGCAGATCAAGAGAGCTTTGTCTAGTGTGTTCGGCCCGACCGGAGTTGCTGTATCCGGCGCGACGGTAGTCGTCGTGGGTCGTGGGGCGCCCGCGTGATCCGTAGATAGATCTGGATTGTCTTGCCTTGTCCTCCAATATATCCCGCAAGTCCGCGCATTCCCCCGTGGCTTTGCGCTTTTCGAGCGGTGCCGGGGTTCGGTTCTAGCGGAGGGCCTAGATGCCTCTCTGTCGCGGCCACGAGGTGGTCGATCTGCCGTATTGTGTGCTGGTGATGAAGGTTTGTATGCTTCCTCCTCTAGTCGGGGGAGCAACTTGCGTTTTGGGTAGCTTTTGGAGGGGCGTTTGAGTTCATACTCTTCGGCCGTGAGGACCTCGGTCCATCTGTCAGCCAGCAGGTCTTGATCAGCTCGAAGCTGTTGCTGCTTTTTCTTTAGGCTATTCGCCGTGGCCATTAGCCTGCGTTTAAAACGCTCTTGTTCGACGGGATCCTCGGGCACGACGAATTCGTCGTCGTTGAGGCTTGCCTCGTCTCCGGAGGGAGGCATGTAATTTTCATCCTCCTCGTCTGCCGCTCTCTCTTGACGGCTGGCTTCTCCGTCCTCCCATGCGGAATCTTGCTGGAGGGGGTTGTCTTCGGCACTCTCTGGGGTGTTGTTATCTCCGGTGCCGGAATCTCCATTCTTGCTGTGGCGGGATTTAGAGCGGCGCCGCTGACGTCGGCGCTTGGGCTGTTTCTTAGAGGAATCTGCCTCCGCTGCTTCTTCGACGTCCCCATCCTTTGGGGTGTCCACCATGTATATGTCGTATGATGAGGTGGTCTTCCAGTGCCCTGTAGGCGCTGGTTCTTGATCGTCTCCGGCATCGTCGTCCATATCGTTGATGTCTTCGGAGTCGTAGTCTAGCATGTCGGTTAAGTCGTCGACAGTGGCTACGAAGTGGGTGGTGGGTGGACTTTGAATTTCTTCGTCGTCCGCATCCCAACCATCCTGACCGCAGTCCGGCCAGGGTTCTCCTGATAACGAGAGATACTTTAGCGAGTTCAGGATGTCGCCAAAGGGCGAGTGCTGAAAGATGTCCGCAGCGGTGAACTCCATGATCGGCGCCCAATCGGATTCGGTTGGCAGGGGCGCATGAGGTTTGGAGTCCGGCAAGGAGTCCGGCACCTTGGAGTCACGAGCTTTGCCAGGGACAGGGTCAGTGTTCAGCTCCATCGCCGTAGAGATTGCAGCCCCCGAGGCGGTGTCCAACCACCTGTCCTCGATCTGCGCGGTCGGCTCCGAACTAGGGGTCGGAGCGGACTTATGTGCGGCCTCTAGGGCGCTGTCCGGCGGCAGAGCTAAATCATGCCCATCGTGACAGTGCGGCTCGCTCGGCTGGCTTGAATCCATCGAAGATCAAGTCTCCGCAGATGTCGGCCGTGAAGTTTAAGCTTCCAAACCTGACCTGATGGCCAGGGGCGTAACTTTCGATCTGCTCCAGATGGCCAAGCGAATTGGCCCGCAGCGCGAAGCAGCCGAATACGAAGATCTGTCCGGGGAGAAAAGTCTCACCCTGGACTGCGTTGTTGTTGATTGAAGAAGCCATCAAGCCTATCGATGACGACACAGGGGAACTCTCAATGAAAGCACCAATGTCGGTGTCAAAACTGGCGGATCTCGGGTAGGGGTTCCCGAACTGTGCGTCTAGGCGGATGGTAACAGGAGACAAGGGACACGATGTTTTTACCTCGGTTCAGGCCCTCCCGATGGAGGTAAAACCCTACTCCTGCTTGATTAATATTGATGATATGGGTAGTACAAGAGTGGATCTACCACGAGATCAAGGAGGCTAAACCCTAGAAGCTAGCCTATGGCATGATTGTTGTAATGGTTGTTCGTCCTATGGACTAAAACCCTCCGGTTTATATAGGCACCGGAGAGGGCTAGGGTTACACAGAGTCGGTTACAATGGTAGGAGATCTACATATCCGTATCGCCAAGCTTGCCTTCCACGCCAAGGAAAGTCCCATCCGGACACGGGACGAAGTCTTCAATCTTGTATCTTCATAGTCTTGGAGTCCGGCCGATGATGATAGTCCGGCTATCCGGACACCCCCTAGTCCAGGACTCCCTCAATGGCACTCGGGCCCTAGTGACAAGCAATAAGCATAGCAAAGTCATAGCAACATCAATCTTAGAACATAATGGATACTAGGGATCAAACCCTAACAAAACTAACTCGATTACATGGTAAATCTCATCCAACCCATCATCGTCCAGCAAGCCTACGATGGGATTACTCATGCACGGCGGTGAGCATCATGAAATTGGTGATGGAGGATGGTTGACGATGATGATGGCGTCCGGAGCCCTGAACGGACTCCAGATCAGCCCTCCCGAGGAAGATTAGGGTTTCGCGGCGGCTCTGTATCGTAAAACGCGATGAATCCTTCTCTTTGATTTTTTTCTCCCCGAAAGTGAATATATGGAGTTGGGGTTGATGTCGGTGGAGTCCCAGGGGGGGCACGATGTAGGGGGGCGCGCCCTGCACCCTCGTGGACAGGGTGTGGGCCCCCTGACGCTGATTCTTTCGCCAATATTTTGTATTAATTCTAAAACATGTCTCCGTGGATTTTCAGGTCATTCCGAGAACTTTTGTTTCTGCACAAAAATAACACCATGGCAGTTCTGCTGAAAACAGCGTCCGTCCGGGTTAGTTCCATTCAATCATGCAAGTTAGAGTCCAAAACAAGGGCAAAAGTGTTTGGAGAAGTAGATACGTTGGAGACGTATCAATCAACATGCATGCGGGTTAGCTAGTTTCCCTTTACTAATTAACCTTCTTGTGTTTCCAAGGTCCTGTGAACTTTCCACCACCTATACTAGAAAAAAATTATAACCAAGGGGAAGATGACGACGGTGATGATCACAAGCATGTTGACGAGCATGGCCTATACACTCAGTGGCACCTGGCAACTTATTCCTATGGATCACCTCTTCTTGTATGTATACAGGGCACTACTGATGTTACTAACGAAGCAGGTGTTTTCTCCCATGGTCGCACTCTCCGGACCTATTCCAACATCCGTTGCGGGGTATTAGGGATGGATACTCGTGTGCTAGCGCCAACACCTTCTCCCTAGTTCGGTATTTATAGTCTTGGAGAAAACTCGCTCTTCCTTGGACAAAACTATCCAATTATGGTGAAAGGCGATCCAGCTGTTGTTGACACAACGTTACTACCGTTTATGAGAAGCAATTGTATCTATACCTCGCACATTGCTATGGTTCCCTACCGCGGCTATCACAATATGCATCCTGATATAGGCCGCTTCAGCCTGGATGATCAATCATGCGTTGGTCTCGAGATTGACAATAGTTGGTCCTTCACAGAGAATAAGGTATGGTTCAAAGCAAGCATTTCCAACACCGAGGATTGGTTGAGCTGAAGTTCATTTCATCACTTTGTTATTTGTTGTGTGAGAAAAACTTTAGTATTTACTAGAATGTTTTGTTGGAAATTATCTATAATCCAACATGTATCCCCGTTGTCTTTGAGTGTTGATGACTTGTTGTATATAATCCAAAAGTACGTTGTTTTTCTATTTGGATGATTAATGTTGCCGCTTTATTGCTTAACCTAAGCATGGCACGTATCCATTATTGGTCTAACGCTTACGGTTTGAATAAATAATCCGTTTGGGATATTGATTCCCAATCCCGTTTGTAATTAGATAAATACTAGCAAAAAGGCATGTGCATTGCATTAGTATTTACCATGGCATGTCGGGTGCCATTCCTTGATAGCATGCCAGGTTTCATGAATTTCAGACGAGTTTTGGATTTACTAGAATTTAAAAACCAAGTACCTCAATGTTTGCGACCGACTGATGGGGGCAGGGTGTTTGACATTCATTCCCATTTCTTGCATGGGACCTAAGCATGCAACCAAGGACACAGATTTCAATTTTCAACCAATTTATATGCATTAGAGCATGTGCATGTAGTTCAAATTTGAATTATGCACATAAATGCATTGAGAACTCAATTAATGCATAAGAAATGTGCAAACAAACCCCGAAAAATTCCAAAATTTAACACAACACTCATGTTGTTCTATTTTGACACTAGAGAAAAAATTGAATCAAGAAGAAGTCACGGCTATCATTTCGTCCAGAAAGGTGAAACATTCCTTACCTAAACCATCAGGCTTGTTGTGAGAAGCTCTGGTTTGTGAGAAGCTTATACCCAAACCTGCAAATGGGACAAAAAAATTACCACGGCATGTCGGGTGCCATTCCATGATAGCATGCCAGGTTTCATGAATTTCCGACGAGTTTTGGATTTACTAGAATTTAAAAACTAGGTACTCAATGTTTGCGGCCAAGTGACGATGGTAGGGTCTTTGACATTCATTCCTATTTCTTGCATGGGACGTAAGCATGCAACCAAGGACACATATTTGAATTTTCAACCAATTTATATGCATTAGAGCATGTGCATGTAGTTCAAATTTGAATTATGCACATAAATGCATTGAAAACTCAGTTAATGCATAAAAAATGTGCTAACGAACCCCGAAAAATTCCAAAAATTAACACAATACTCATGTTGTTCTATGTTGACACTAGAGAAAAAATTGAAATCAAGAACAGGCAACGGCTATCGTTTCGTCCTGAAAGATGAAACGTTCCCTAGTGAAACCATTAGGCTTGTTGTGAGAAGCTCTGGTTTGTGAGAAGCTTATACCCAAACCTGCCCCAAATGGGACAAAAAAAATCACCACAGCATGTCAGGTGCCATTCCATGATAGCATGCCAGGTTTCATGAATTTCAGACGAGTTTAGGATTTACTAGAATTTAAAAACTAGGTATCTCAATGTTTGCGGACGAGTGACGATGGCAGTGTGTTTGACATTCATTCCTATTTCTTGCATGGGACGTAAGCATGCAACCAAGGACACAGATTTGAATTTTCAACCAATTTATATGCATTAGAGCATGTGCATGTAGTTCAAATTTGAATTATGCACATAAATGCATTGAAAGGTCAATTAATGCATACAAATGTCCAAACGAACCCCGATAAATTCCAAAATTTAACACAACAGTCATGTTGTTCTATGTTGTCACTAGAAAAAGAATTGAAATCAAGAAGAGGCAACAGATATCGTTTCGTCCAGAAAGGTGAAACATTCCCTGCCGTAACCATGAGGCTTGTTGTCAGAAGCTCTGGTTTATGAGAAGCTTATATACCCCAACCTGCCCCAAATGGGACAATATTTTTACCAGTGCATGTTGATGACGTTCCATTCTAGTGTGTCAAGGTTCATAAATTTCAGATGCATTTTCGATTACTAGAATTTAAAAACCAAGTATCTCAATGTTAGCGGCCGAGCGCCGGTGCAAGGTGTTTGACATTCATTCTCATTTCTTGCATGGGACTTAAGTATGTAACCAAGGACACACATTCCAATTCTGAACCACTTTATATGCACTAGAGCATGTGCATGTAGTTCAAATTTGAATTATGCACATGAATGCATAGAAAACTCAATTAATGTATAAAAATGTCCAAGCGAACCCGAAAACTCCCAAAAAATGACACAACACTCGTGTTGTTCTAAGTTGACACAAGAAAATTTTAGAAAGTAAGAAGAGGCAACATATATCGTTTGTCCCCCAAGGTGGCACGTTCCCTACCGAAACCATCTGGTGTGTTGTGAGAGAAGCTCTGATTTGCGAGAATCTTATACCCAAACCTGGCCCAAATGGGAAAATATTTTACCACGGCATGTCGATGCCATTCCATGATATCATGTCAAGTTTCATGAATTTCAGCCGAGTTGTCGATTTACTATAATTTTAAAACCATGTATCTCAATGTTAGTGGTTGAGCGACAATGTCAAGGTGTTTGACATTCATTCTCATTTCTTGCATGTGACCTAAGCTTGCAACCAAGGACAAACATTTGATTTTGCAACCCATTTTTAGGGACTGGAGCATGTGCTTTGATTTTGAATTGTGCACCTGAAATTGCTAGAAACCCAATTTAATGTATAAAATTTCCAAACGAACCCTAAATTATTCCAATTTTTTACGACACACATATAATTGCATGTTCACTGCAGATAAAAGGTCTAGCAATTCAAACACTGTCCATTGCCGTTGTGACCCCATTATGTAATTCAAATCAAAATGAAAAATCAAGTAGATCCCACAGAGTTTATTATCACCAACTGTGTGAGATGCAGTACAAAATATCCTGGAGCACCGTTGGTGTATAGTACGCCTATGGCTTACGCGAGAAGGTGCATCGGCTACAATCCACAACCGGCATGTCAAGCACACTAGCTCGCTCCCCAAATACTCCCGCCTCTGCATCCCTCGCAATCTCAAAAATATCTGCTCGCCCTTGATCCAAATTTTTAGTAACCCCTCCTTGTTACTCCCACCAAGTAAAATTTTCAGTTGTTGCGGTATTTCCTCAAACACCACCTTAACCCCACCCCCCTCCACACACACCACACACTCCACAAAACCTGCACTCACCGACACACACCACCCCCGTAACCATTGGTAGGTTGTCGCCATCGCCGCTACCTCCATCCTCAACCTATACCTGTGTGTCGGGGAGCTCGAGGAGCCAATGACCCAATAGAGGTTTATCGGCTTCTTCGCCCGACGCCGGCGAGGTGGCCGCCGAGGTGTCCTCGTCGTCCTCCACGGGCTCTTATTCGATCCATCGTCGCCGGTCCCGCGATCTACCATCCGCCACGCCCCTACGTTGGTTCGAGGTCTTCCCCGTCCTCCCTCGGACCCGACAGCCGACGAGGTCCTACCTCGAGGTCCGGCAGTGGCGGTGGGGGACGTGGGTCGCCGAGATTACACACGGCCCACACCCGCCGGTGGCTCGGTAGCTTCCACACGGCCGAGCTCGCGGCCATGGAGTACAATCGCTGGCAGGTCATCAACCACGGCGCGGCGGCTAGGCTCAATTTCCCCTTCGGCACATGTCCGGTCCACCTCGTTCCGCCGGAGCCAGGGGTGGTGAGCTCGGCTATGGCGGGAGGACCGCAAGGCATGGGAGCGCCTCGAGGCCGAGGCCGCCGACGAGGCCTACATGCAAGAGCTACACCGGCAGCACCCGGAGCTCGTGGAGGCGGAGAGGGCGATCTTTGCCGATGGGGAGGGCGGCGAAGTTATCATGCTCTCCTCTGATGATGAGGTCGAAGGCGGCACAGAGGGTGTCGAGGTGGGTGGCGAGGACGAGGAGATCGACGTCGACGAGTGGAGGAGTGCCTTCCCCAACGACCCCGATGACGGCACAGGCCCGGACCCGGCTCATGGCACACCGTACCTGCACGAGGAAGGATTGGCTCGACCTCTACTTCAACCGAAAGTAGTTTAGCTTAGTTTAAATTTATGTTTTATGTTCGGTTATGCCAAACTATCTATGTTATGTTTGAATGCATGCTACTTTCGGTTGAAACTGCTTATGTTCATGGGATTAGAATAGTTATTTGGATCACAGCGCAGAGCGCGATGCGGATCTGCCGAACCCCCGAAGCGACAGCGACAAGAGAAAAAAAACAGCCCACCTTCCCCGCGCATAGTCTCTGGATCACGCTGCCGTCGCCACCCTCCCTGGATCTCGCCGCCACCTTCGCATGCCTTCGCTCCCTACCGCCGGCGATCCACCTCCCCAACATCCACTGCCCTCCCCGCCACTAGGTGCGTCGCCGCCAGGCTCCCGCGTCCCGGACGCCGGAGGCCCGGGATCCGGTTGCCACCATGCGGCGCCGCGACCACCTGCCTCCTACCCCGGCCTCCCAGGCTCCCCGCGCCGGCACCTGCACCCCGTGTCCAGTGGCCACTGCTCGGCGTCGCCCCCTTCTTCTCCAAATCCGCGTCAGAGTTGTGGCGTGCACTGCTCCCTTCCTAGTTGCCCCACCTTTGCTGTTAGGGGAGGCCGCTTCCTCGATTTGTCCATCGAAATACCCCCCAAGTCCTGCAGCGCACCTCTGCAGCCATCGCTGGTTGCTGCCATCGGCGGTGTGATTGAACTGCAGTGCACTTGCTGCCGCCAAACCTGCTGCTGCCACCAAATATGGCTCGGGACACCAGCTTTGATCCGTCATAGATGCCCCCATCCACCCGCGGGATCTGCCTCCTGCCTTGGCATCCAGAAATATGAGAGGGAGGGATGCAGGAGCTCTCTCAGCGATTAGGGATTTTCGGCCGTTGGATCTCTCCCTTGATGCGTTTTCGTCCGTTGGATCGATAGGTGGAGGAACCTGCGCTGTCGGATCGAAAAAAAACTGCTGGCTGCAACGCCCTCTCCAGCGTGCCACCGCCTGTAATTTTGCTGCCCCGCCGAGGGCATTTTGGTCATTCCGCATACAGGGGGTATAAAAGGGCCCCGCTCCTGTGGGATGACCTAGCCGCCCCCCCTCCCCCGCGCGCCTCCTCTCCCCTCCCCTCCCCTCCCACGCGCCTCCTCTCCTCCTTCCCCGCCGCCGCCCGGCCTCCTCCTTCCACCCCTCCGGCCGGCTCCTCTTCCGCCCACGCCGCCTCCTCCTCCCCACCAGCGCCTCCCTCTCCTCCTTCCCCGCCGCCGCCCGGCCTTGGGGAAAGATTTCGACTGCATCCAGAGAGGGAAAGATTTCGAGGGGGGGAGAAGGGGAGAGCAGAGAAGCTTGGAGGGCGGCGGGCGGCGGCGATGGACGGTGAGTGGTGGAGGAAGAAGTGGGTGGCGTGGGCGGCGGCGGCGGCGGCGGCCATCTTCGTGGTGCTGCCCCCTCCCCCTCGCGCCGCCGCCCTCAGAGAAGCACCGCAACGGCTGCTGCTCCTTGTCGCCGCTCCTCACCCACCCACCGCGGCTGCCTCCTCCCTCGGAACCCTAGCCAACCGCACGCAACCCATGGCGTCGCCCAGCTCGCCGCCCCTTCAAACCCTAGATCCGCCCGTGCCTCCCTGCCCCGCCGCCGTGCAGTTCCTGCCCCTACCCCGTCGAGCGGCTCATGGCGGTGCCGGATCCGGTGTCGGGGTCGAGGCGCGCTGCCCGTGCGTGGGGAGAGGCACCCGGACCTGGTCCAAGACTTGCACCACGGCATGCTCGTTTCCTTGATGCGATTCCGTCCGTCGTCCTACAGGTAAATCTTCGATCTACAGGTAAATCTTCATTTTATCCCGATTTCTGTCGTCCACTTTAGCCAAGGTGTGATCTTGACATTTGTGCCCTCTTCTGTTCTTTGTAGCTTCTCCTGCTTGGTCTCTCCTCTCGTATTCGTCGTCGGGCCCGTGCTGAGGCTCCAAGGATATGCAGGTCGACTCTCTTTTCCCTTTTCTTTATTTGTTGGTTTCTGTATTTTGGTTGATGTTCGGCTCGGTGTGATAAGCCTGTCGCTGGGTGTGTTCATGTGCTGTTGTGATATGGTTGTGGTTGGGATGGGTGCGTACAGTGGCAGACCGGGGGATTCCTTTGTTATATTCCTATGTTGGTGTGCTTTTCTTTTTCCGGTCTGGCTAGATACACATGTAGTGGTGTTCTTGCTGCATATGTGATAATGCCAGGGATTTTAGCTAATTAGCAATGTTTATATCTCTATAGTTTCTTAATTTCTATATTTGAAGATGGCCTCAGTTGGTCGGAACGCAAATATCTTAATATGCTGATTAGTTTTTGAGATGTTCGTTCAGGAATAAAGATGGCAACTTTTGGGGGCAATGTTATTTTAAAATCTGATGATTGTTATGTGGTGCAAGAGGGTGTTGAGCTGATAGGTAATTGCAGGAGTCGATGATATGTATATTCCAGCACCTTTACTCAAGGTAACTTATTTATCTTTATAACCGAGTACATCAACTGAATTTTTCCCATGGCAAGCTAGCTTCAACTGTTCCTGTTTGATTATGTCGTTTATTAGTAGTTGTATAATAGTTAATGGTGTGGATTCAATCAAGATCAAGGTCAGCATTAGTCTGAATTTTCTTGATCAACAGTAAACTGCAGTAGGATTTTTTCCAAGTTAGTGCTTGCAAAAATTGTTACTGTCAACTGAAACATGAGCGTATGTTTTCAAAATTTGCAAAACTGCAGTAAGCATCATTCTTGTTTTTTGCAGAACTGAATTTACTAGCACCATTTTGCATCTTGCCATTACTGTACAAATTCCCACCTGCTCCCCTGTTTCTTGGTCAAAACTGAATGTTGACAGAGTTTTGGTCAAAACATTAGACGATGCAGCTTTTTCAGCTATCCAAAGTTTTAAGAGTACAGTATTCATTTCAAAGTTCATGTATAAAATTCAGTTTAACTCTGAGAGGGAATAAACTAATGTAGTTTACTGCAGTTTATTGCATAATTATGCACCATTCGGAGCAAGAATTCAGTTTACTGCAGTTTATTGAATCAAGATACGGTAGCAATCAAGCAGAACATGTACTGTATTCATTTCAAAATTCAGTGTACTGCAAAGTGTTTCAACCAGAACATGAATTAAGATGCAAGAAGCTTCAAGTTGATAGCAGTCGATGCAAAATTATTCACTTAAACTTCAATGTTCAGTGGTTAGAACACAAGACCAGATTTCTTAGGTTCTACTGTACACAAGTTGATTTAGCCCACAATATGTTGATTTGCATCAGATGTTCTAGACTGCAAGCATCAGAGTTGAAGAGGCTATTAGCAGAACTAATTTTCGCATATTTTTATTTTTCTTTAAGTATTTTGTTTTGTTAGCAATGGTCTAAGACTTGGTCCTTGACTAAAACTGTCATGTCTTTTTTTTGCTTGTTCTAATCTGCGAAGTAGTGACTGGTGAGCTTGAATTTAGTCACAAGTTTGCTTACTGAATGCAATCTGTATGTGTGGAGTACTGATACAGTGTGGAGTGTTGCTGTTGATTGGGACAACTAACGCCTGTATTCCTGTGATTTAGAACATGGAGCAAATTGGGACAACTAATGGCAGTATTCGGTCAACTCAAAAATGATTTTCTCTCTATAGTTTGAGCCACATCCATGACCTGAAAAACAGTAAACTGAAACTGTCTGTAACAGTTAACTGTTTCTGGGATTTCTGTGGTCCTTTAAATTTAGGTCATGTACTGCTAGGAGTTGTCTGGATTTTTTTTGTTAGAACCTGGGAGTCGTACATGACATGTAGAACATCTAAAGTTCTGTTAAAACATTCTGTAATTCAAGGTTTGGTCTTCGGCCCTCTGTTGCAGCATGTGCCGCTCAACATGATCTGTAGAACACTGAATGGATGCACAAGAAAAGGAAAAAGGCAGCAAGGAGGGAGAGGATATTTTTGTAAGGAGTGAGTCTAAGATCTTACTGTAGTTAAGAGTTCAAAACAACAGTTGCCTGTTTTTGCAAGTTCAAATCAAAAATGAATATTGTTCCAAAAAATTATATGGAAATTACCCTTGTTAAGTTTGTCTCCCTGAATTTGCTGACCCTGCTATAATATTATCGTTAATAATGACTTTTTCACCGTTCTATTCTTCCTAGGCTGTGGTACACATGCATATTGAGCCTAGGTACACAGATGACTCATCAATCGAAGCTTGGTACAGGTGAAATTGTGAGTGTTTTCTACGCAACCAGAGAAAGCTTGCTCGTAATTCAGTCAAGAAGGGGACGATGAAGAGGAGGCCGTGAATGTGTTGATTCAGGATCCAACTGTATGATCCACTGGTGCTCTAATCCTTATCAAGTTCACATCAGTCTGATCTACAATGATGCTGCCATGATGCTACCCAGACAATCTCACACCAATTTGTCCATATGACAACAATTTCAGGGCGGGGGCGCTGGTACCTTCAACAGTAGCACATCGGGGGACAAAGAAGAAGATTGGGGCCGCCTGGACGAAGATCGGGAGCTGCACCACCACTAGCAGAAGCAGCAGAGGCGGAGGAAGATGGCAACAACAGAAGAGGCCGGAGTGGCGGAAGGGAGCGTGCCGGCGGCCGAAGCGGACGGCCCAGGCCCTGCGAGCGGCACAGGTAGGCGGCGGTGTTCACCTCTGTGGCAGCTGCGCAGGTGGGCGGCGGTGCTGGGTACGCGAGCAGGATGACGAGGAGATGCCGCCCATCAGTCGTGGAGCCGCCGCCCGTTGAGTTGTCGCCGGAGAGGAGCAGGCGGGCGGCTGCGAAGCTTGCCTCCGTGTGCGCAGGTAAGCAAGGGAGGCGCAAGATAGGAATCGCGCCTTGGCATGCCTTTATTTTCTTTCTTTATGATCTTCTTCTCTACTTAATGATAGACGCAGTGTATAGGGTGAATTTGTTTTCGTGAGAACTGGTATAGCACTGAATAGGCAAGGTGTGAATAAGTGTGCTTAAATGCTTGCTCTGCTTATGTGTTTACTCCTTACTATGTCGTACGAGTTACTTTCGAATTTGCCCTCTTTTAGGCACGTGTCTATCCCACATAGATATTGGTAAAAATGTATGCACTACATAAGTTTCTTTCTTAGATGTACATATTATATTTTTCATGGAAGCTTGCTGTCCCCTTACCATCTATTTTCCTGGTATGAGAGGATGTCAGATTGAGTTATTCATTTCCGCTACTTCCTAATTGTACCCGAGATAAACTCGAGGTGCTTTGAAGATTTGTTTTGTCTATTTTCATTTCTTGATTTTTTGTGAAAAGTGCCTCCATGGGATTAGCGAGGTGTATTTATGCTCACCCCTTTTTAGTGTTTGGTAAAGCCGATGGACTGCAAACGTTTGTGTTTTTTTATCCATTCACTCATTGTAGTGTAAATTCAAGTTCTTGGATTTTTATTTCTTGTTTCTTATTGCGATAGGAGATCAAGAGCAGAGCTGCTTGTTGTGATTGGAGTTTACTGATAACAATTCAAACTCTCTCAGTTTGGCAACTGCAGGATATTGGAGCGACATGGATTTGCGATGCCGGCACTGATCTTCCCGCCGAGCTCACCCCTCGCCATCGCCGGGAGGAGACACCACTGGTCAGATACATAGTCAGTAGAGCGGCCTGTCTGCCTCCATACAGCCATGATGCGAGGCACGCAGGAGGTGCTGGATTGGATCAAGCGCAGAGGTGCGGGATCGAGGCAAGGAGATGCGCGATCAAGCCACTCGAAGCGAGGGGAGACGGGGTCCGTGCCCGAGGCGATTCTGCCTGACGCCATGGTTCTTCTAGTGAAACTGCTCCGGTGAAGCTGTGTCACCGCCGGCACGTCCATCACAACCACTACCGCTCAAGGTCAGCCACTCCCTGCATCCCACCCCTCTCGATCTCTCTCTCGTGATACATATAGAGCAAGATTTATGCCACCACATCCGGTGAAGCAGTCGTGGTTTAGGGGGTAGGTTGCATCTGATCCCCATCCTGCCTGTGCTCCATTCCGTGACTGGATTTATTCCACTAATATTTTTACTGGGATTTGTAGTCGTTTCAGTCGAGGACTTTTAAATGGAGTGACCTGTTAATCTTGTTGACACATCTTCTCTACTTTATCATGTATGCTCTTGTGTCAGACTTTATTTATATACACACATATACCATGTGCTTATGTTGTTATGAACACTTCCCCATACAATTTGATCTCAGAATACATGGCTATATCTTGATTAAAGAATATCGAGCACTGCAATAGTCATAATTATGACATACATATTTAAGTACTTGAGCAGATGGAGTATCTGATTAACTTCGCAGATGTGATCTCAATGTTATTTCACTTCCCATCTTTTTATTGAGTGATATATTTTACAGGTACAAGAATTCACTTTGATTGCAGATCCCTACAGAAGTAAATCCATGGCTACTGGACTGGTTAGTGCCCTTCCTGCCAAGATTCACCATTTCCATTATGTATTTGATTTTGTGTTGGATGGATATTTCTGTATAGGAAAGATAAATTTATTCTTTATCAACCTGCGGTTCGATGTATAGCAGTGGGAGTGAGCTCTTTAGTTAATGATCTTGCTTGTGTTGCTGCGGTTCAGGTTCCTTTGCATCAGATTAGAGCTATAAAAGAGTTAATTAACATTGTGTAGCTTTTTCTTAAGGACTATACTCATTCAGGGGAAACTTTAATTAGGACTTCTAAACTGTTTTTGTATTCTAGACCCAGATTATAGACAAAAAAATAAAGTTAAATAATGGCCCCTTGCAAACTAATTCTTAGACCCAGGTTGATTGTTATCTCTTCATTATATCATTACTCGCTCCTTCCTACTTTTTTTAGTGAAGAGTTAAATCTGTCCTGTTCTTGCACTATTTATTTTTATTTTATAACTAGAGATACTGTATGGAGTTGATATTCCTCTAAAACTTTGTCTTTTCATCATATGAAGTTCCATCATAGTGTTAATATCATCTTAAGGTTTAACGATCGAACTATAGTTCTGTTCTTCTGTTCCTTCTGTTCAGTTTCCCCCTTTGCTTTTCCATTGTTGTTTTCTATTGTTTTATGGCCTCTGCTGATTTACAGGTATTTTTGTTATTGCCTGCAGTTGTGCGTGCTTCACCTTGGTTCGTCGAACATGTGTCCGCTGGCATGCTGCTCCTTATGCAGATAATGAGAAACAATCTAATGATCTATTTTACCACTAATTACAATGACATGGTGTAAATGCTGATGCTTGAGCCTGTCGTAGAATCTACTTGTGTTAAGTACCTGTACTATGATTTTAACCTACAAAATGTGGAACATACAAGCATTACTACCATGTATCATTTAGTTCTGTGTGTGTTTCATAGTGATCCATTACTACTATATGTGTTTTCTTCTCCCACCTCTTTGAGAAAGTTGTTTCCATATCTGCTCCTGTTTTATATTTTACAGACTTTGAACTTGCTGGGGCTGGAACGGAAATGGAACAGGTGGGATTATCATTAACTATACTTTTCTTACCTTGCCTTTGGTATATGTTTAGTGTATATTGTAGTTCTTTTAGATGCTTGAACAAGTCAATTCTACAAAAGCGGCAACACTTTATGTCATGCTGCTTTTGAACAGAACTAAATTCTTCTACTTTGTTATGGGCATGCAAATAACTAAAGTTATTATGCTGGCTAAATATGCTAAGCTTTTGCCACAATTAAATATGCTAAGCTTCAGCCACAATTGTTGTATATATGTGGCACACATGCTTAGCAACAAATGTTAGGACCCGACAACGCGAGCCAAGGCGCGCTACTGATTTGGATGGTTCCAGCTACTGATTTGGATTTTCTTATGATGCTTTGGATCTTACATTGAGTATTTGTTTTAGGGTAAAAAGATCCCAATGATTTGGATTTTCTTATGATGCTTTGGATCTTACATTGAGTATTTGTTTTAGGGTAAAAAGATCCAATGATTTAGATTTTCTTATGATGCTCTAGATCTTGCTTTGTCCATTATCTTGGTTTGCAGGATCTTCCAAATATATTATATACCTAACTAATCATTTGGCGTATCAGGCACAAGAGCTTGAGGTGTTTGCACCAATTGCTTTCTTCACACAAGGCCATGGCTTTGATCATTGTGGACGTCACCGACCACCTATTCTAACTCTGGCAAGTACCCGATGATACATGATGCCACAAGCTCTTGTGATGTACCATGTAAACTACCGTGTGATCTACCTTTTTTGTGAACACGGCCTCTTTGGCATGTCTATCCATCCTTTTGTACTTAATATCTACCTTGTACAAATATTGCATCCTTTATTTTACCATGTATGAACATTTGCATCCTTTAAATGTGTTTACTATCGTTCTGGTCGCTATGGAGATCTGTTGTTACTATCGTTCGGTATCCATTGATGATGTCTCCTATTATATGTGAATGTTCTTTTCTTTTGGTTATCCTGTTTGAATACATATGTTAAACCTGGCTTTCTACTAAATTGAGTATTATTTACTTGGCCAGATCGTTGGGACCGGCACCCTCGCGCCAAGGCGCGTTGCCGATCTAGTCTCTATTACGTGACCTGCTCCGGCACCTCTGATCGACCTTCCCCATCGTCTCTTGCTTGAACGTGTGAACTTTTGCTGCTCCTCCATGTAAATTTGCCTACTGCACTACTACGGTTGCTCTATGTTGTGCCCTTTTGCTGGTTGAAGTTGCTGTTATTTGCTAGCTTTGTCATAGGCTACTTCACTTGGAGCTTGAAATCAATTTCATTGGTTATGTGTGTGCTTGGAGTGAGAACACTCGGCCATAGAAAAAATGGATGCTCCTCGGCTACTAATGCCATGGCTGCCTCAGCTCTACTCGTTCAAGCGACGGGCAACTCTGATGTTTGTTTCTACAGTATGGATGCTTCTCTGTTATTCATCTTAGTATGTCAAAGAAAATCATGAATGATTGGGTCTACATCTGCATAAAAGATAGTCCCTTTCTGAGTTTTGATTCGTTAATTAATTTCATACGTGCGTTGCTAAAAAAGAATTAACCGTGTAGAATGTGAAAAACTTAGATTAGAGTTGTACTTTTTCTGCTGAATTTTTTCACCATGTTTCTTGGTTATCAAGTAAGTGTTCTTCGTTCTTTTCATCAATTTCCTCATTGATGGCAAAGCTTGCTGCTACTCGCTTCCAGTGTTGTGTACTGTGCTCCTGCTCTCTAATGTACTATCTGAAGCTTGTACAGCCTGCCAGAGCAAAAAAATGGGAAGGCACTAATCTGAAGTTCAGATATGATAAAGAAAGAAGTCGTGCGATCTCGGATCTAGTGATTTTCCATGAGGTAAGTTGCAGCAAAAACTCTGCTTAGATTTCAAATTTGTGAACTATCAGACTATAATAGTTCCATCGATTTCAGTGAATGAGCAGCACGTTTCTGAACATTGCTTTCTCACCCGCAGCTATGGCCCCTTTCCCTGATGCATAAACGCGGACGGCCGCCCCGCAACATACATCTTTCTCCCGCTGCTCTAGCAAGCAAGCTCCCAGCATCGCACCTCCAGCCTGCGACCTACCCTTCTGCCACATCTCCACCAGCCGTTGCTACCTCCCGGACATATGAATGGCGTTGCCGAAGTCCACATTGTACCACACCAGCAGGACGACTCCTACAGGTCGTGCCAATCGTCTTTCTTCCTCTAGTGAAGTAGCCGGAGGCAGGAGCTAGCTGCGCACTCGCTGATTTTGGTATAGCCTAGTGGTTGTTAACCAACCTAAGCAGGTCATGTTTGTGTCAGCTAGAAGTACCAGTTTGAGGCGTTACGTAGAGTGATTTGCTTATGGGTTTGAGTGAGTTAGATGTACCTGGATGGGAGATGCGAGTGTTCTTTACTTGTGAGTTTATTATAATTGTTGTTACCATGTCTTCAGGGACTACTACTAACACTGTATTGATTCTCGAAAAAAATGGTAATGTTCAATTATGACAGACTTAAAAATGTATTCAGTTGATCAGACTTAAAATAGAGCAGTTTGATGTACATATACATATTTTTGGATATTCTTTGTTTCTAACAAACAAACCAAGAAGATTAAATTAAAAAAAGTAGAGCCGTCCGGCGTTTGTTTGAAAAGATTAGTTTTTCATGTTCATAAAAAATAAAATAACATCAAATAAAAAATTATGAAGAACTTCAACGTGTACAAAAAAGGATTTATCCATTTTAAAAACAGAGAATACTACTTTTGCAACCATCGGCGCCGCCCCTCATCCCCCTCCTCGACAATCAATGTCATCCCTCACTAGCACTCCCTTCCTTGTTTATAAAAAACATATGAGAAAGGATTGTCCCCATTTCAAAAAAAAAACTAGACGTTCAAAGTTAAAAAATAGAGAAGTTTATTGTTTATTATAAAACCAAAAAGGGCAAACTAAAAAACAAAGCAGTCCAAAATGATTGTAAAAAATAGGTTTTCATCGATACAAGAAACTTAGAACTTCAAATTTAAATAACGTAGAAGTTCATTGTTTATTAGAAAATCAAGAAGGTCAACTAAAATAAATAGAGCAGTACAGATTTTTATATATAAAACAGGTTTTCTTCGTTTCTTAAGAAACCTAGAAGTTCAAATTTAGATAACAAAGCAGTTCAGTATTTATTACAAACTAGTATTTTCCTCGTTACTAAATAATTAACCAAGGAGTTCAAACAAAAAAAAAGAGAGTATTTCAAAAAAATTAAAAATGGATTTTTCTTGTTTTCTATGAAATCTAGAGGTTTAAATTCAAAAAATCAAGAAGTTTTTTATTACAAAATCAAAGAAGGTCGAATTAAAAAACAAAAGAAGTCCTAAAAATTTATTAAAATGTATTAAAAGAACCAAAGTTTTCTAAGAATAAAACTAAGAAGTTCAAATTAAATAATAGAGAAGGTCAAAGTTTATAAAAAAACTCAAATTTGTGCTCGAGAGAGAAAAAACAAAAAAGTTCAAACTAAATTAGCAGAGCAATTTGTACTTTATACAAAAACATATTTATCCCATGCCTAAAGAGTAAAAGCGAAGAAGTTCAATTTTTTAAGAGAGGGCAGTTCGAACATTTGAACAAAAATTGGTTCTATCAGGTTTCTGAAAAATACGTGACAGAAGTTCAAGGAGAAAACAGCGGAAAGTTCAACTACTACACAAAACGCGTTTCAGATAAGAATATAACAATAGAAAACTAAAAACTTAAAAGGTTTGTGGCAAGAAGTTCACGTGCTCCTCCTGGTGAAGGTCAACATCTCTAGTGCGAGACGTCCGACCTTCAATTACATAAAAAAAAACAGGCAAAAACGACGTTGTTTTTGCGTTTTTTTAAACTACTCTCAAACGACAACGAATTTGTATCGTCTGTTTACATGAAAAAGTTGCTCCTATTCATAAGCTTTCCAACGATATATTACATGCTACATTCCGATCAATGGTTTAAAAGTTTTATCTATACCGTAAAACACATTTTTACGCAATAAAAAAAATATTTTGAACTGTCGCGAGTATGAAAAAATGATTAGCACGGGAAAGTTGCGTGTTTACAGCAGCTTTCCATCTGGATATCACTTGCTCATTTCCGATGAGTGGATGGAGAGCTACAAGAAAAAAAGTACATGTAAAATAGAGTTAAGTTCAGGTAGACATGCCGAGAAGTTCAAGTTCTTCACACGGTGCATTTTCGGAGAATCTGTTTCGCGGTAAAGGCAGAACACACGATCTTGATGTTTTCAAAATTACTTGAAAACGGCTAGGAATCAGAGAAAACCATCAACATGAAAAAGTTTTGCATTTTCCGTAGCTTTGCAAGGGTATATTATTTGGCCCTTTCCAATAAAGTTTGTAGAAATTGCGGCCAAAAATGTTTCTAGACATTTCCAAAATTGACTTAAAACCATAAGGAATTTGGAGAAACAATACATACAAAAAAATTTCACATTTCCTCAAGCCTTCCAACACCATATCATATGCTGCATTCGGGCGTACGGTTAAAAAATTAGCTCAAAAATACAAATTCGGTGGAACTTGTATCATTTTCTAAATTACTGTTAGACCATTCAAAATTAGAAAAAAGTTTCAACATGAAAAAGTAGTGTATTTTCATAAGCTTTCCAACACCATATCATTTGCCTAAATTGGATTAGCCGTTTCGAAATGCCATCGAAAATATGAACTCGACTATTCGATTTGTGAAATTTTACGATTTTCCAAATTATTCTATAACCATAAGGAATTAGAGAGAACTTTCAACATGTGGAAGGAGCGGTTTTGCAGCAGCTTTCCAATGCCTTATTATTTGCCTCATTCTGATAAATGTTTTAGAAACGCGATCGAAAATACGATTCATGCTTTTTGTATGAAGAAAAAACAGTTTTCAAAACTGCTCTTAAACCGCTTACATTTTGTCAAAAATTCAACTTGGGTCATGGTACTCATGCTCATAGCTTTCCAATGGTATATCGCAATCCCCATTTGGGCAATGTTGACAGAAGTTCAACCTAGCACAAGGGGAAGTTCAGGTCGAACAAATCAGACAGTAAAATTGCAAAAAACGCAATTTCATCACGACCCATGAGCAAAATCCGCCAACAAGCAAGATTCCTATTTAAAACGGGCATTTAGTTGCTAACAACCGTTTCAATATTATATTTACATCATATAGAACATGTCTAGCCAGAATAATTCGTGCGGGGAGACACGGTTGCGAAGATAGCCCGAAGCTCGGGTTCCTACAGAGGGAAGTTCAGCCATGTAAGTCAGGAAGTTCATGTTGTGATCAGAATAATATTCTGATCCCGTGATCAGGATAGTGTTTATATATATATAAACACACACACACACACACACACATATATATATATATCCACTAATTGTTTTAGTCCTTTAACTTTTAAAGGATCGGCTAGAGATGGCCTTATGCCTTGTTTATTTCAGTTCTTCTCAATGTGATGCTCTATATGTGCAACTATTTGTCGTGCAATTCAATTTCATCAATAACAGTTTCAACAATACCACTATGAATTACGATATTTAGTTGTTGTTAAGGATATTGTAGTTAACATGCCTTTTCATTTTTTAACAATAACTAGTGTACTTTAGACCTTCACAATACCAGTTTGAATGACTATTTGCTTGTTTATAAATGTTATGCCTGATGCAGTTAACACACCTTTCTACTTCTTGTTTTGCTTAACTAGCGTGCTTAAGCCTGCATGAGCTATCATTTGTAGATTATGTTGTCTACCATGGATATATGTGGTTGATGTTTAGCCTGTTGTGCTTAACATGCCTTTATATGTACTCATACAGGACAATATTGAGAACAGTGCTATTGCCTGGGGGCTGATAAGGGATTAATCATCGAATCGGACATTTCATTGAATATATCTATAACCCATTTATCAGTAGGTTAACTAGGGACATATTTAATATATCTGAGGCTACATAGCAACATGCATTGTACTGAATGACTAAATATGCAATCCCAGGCTACATAGCAACAAGGAAGAGTGTTACCTTAATGTTCGTGTTACCTTAATGTTCTGATGATGTCTAGATATACGTGTATAAAATCTTATATAATGGGATGGAGGGAGTGTTGTACTACATCATTTTGCAATTGTTGTTTAGCTTCTAATATTAACTTGGTGCTTTTAGGTACACATGTCATTGCCAAAGATCCACACTTCGACCCTTTCTGCATATGCGGCGATGAGATATTCATGAACCAGCATCAAGTGAGGAAACTGATAAAGATTGTTATTAAAATGGGTCAAAAGATGTCAATCGAACTATATTTTTACACTTTATGCAAGACAACAATGAACTGCAGGACGGTAAGTAAGAACCATGTAGCCTTCTTTTTACTGCCCGTTATGAGTTGTGTTAGATGACAATGTCTCAATCTTTTTTCCTTTGCAGTGGATCCTAAAGCATTTTACTCAAGATTACCTCTCAAACTACATGATTGGTGGTCGGCCATCACAAGGGGTTGGACTAGAGTCGTGTGTGCCTTCTGCATCCAGGAGAGCACAATAGGGTCATTCCACTTCACCTTGTTCAGCAACAAGAATGTCTGTCGCCTCTTTCTTTACCATGTGTAATAGTACAAGTATAGAACTCTGGTTCATCATTCTTTATTTGGAGCTTATGTAATTCTTAAACATATGTACATGTGAATTGAATAATGCATTGGTTGTTTGAACCTGATGGATATGAATAAAGCTATAGCCTACTTTCAAGATTAAATTAGGTACAACTTTAAATAGCAGCAATTAAATTAGGGCAAAATTATGGTGTGTGGGTCATTATGGCGCACACGTTAATAAAGCACAACATGTGCGATATACATAATAATCCGACACGGTTCACGGAGTGGAAACGTGTGTAACAATGCACACAGTTGTTGTTTGCAAAGCGTGCGTGATGTCAGACACTGTCACATACGATGCAGGAAAACTAAATGTGTGTGGATGTCTACCTATCGTACATGGTTTATAATCATGAACTGTTTGTGATGTGCCAGGCATCATAAACGTAGAGCCAGTTTGGTGCGTGCCTAGAAAACTCCCGTGCCTGGAATCTTCCTGGTCCTAGAATCTTCCTGGGTTTAGGTAAAAACCACAAAACTCCGACTGTGATGGCAATGCCAGCACAAACGAGTAGCAAGGATGAATCATTTCAGATATGCGAGACATCTGAAACGGTTATAGAGGGGCAACTGTTTGCATCAAGGCTCCCTATCCCCCACGGTTTCTGGGTCGTGTGGGAAGGACCCCCCTATCACCCACACTCACTAGGTGAAGGTTCCGAGCGCCATCGCGAAAGGGGTTAAAAACCGTTTGTATAGCACTGACGAGTACCAGTGCATGTTTATCTGTATTTGCTTGTTAGGATAGTTGAAGTGAGACTGTGTCCAGTTTTCTATGGCTATATTTGGTTGTTATACTGATTATTTATGCCTTGTTTATTCCGGTCATTCACAATGTGATGTTCATTATGTGCAAGTCGGAACTATGCCACTCGACTGCATCAATACCAGTTTGAACGACTATATTTGGTTCCAGTTATATGCCTGGTGTAGTTAACGCATGTCCTTTATTTCAGTTTTACACATTTATCCAGTGTGATGTCTAAGCATTACCTACGTTCTATTCATTTTCAATAATACCAGTTTGAATTGCAATATTTGATGGCTGTTAAGCCTTTTGTCGGTAACACTGCCTCCCATTTTATATCTGCTTTAACACCATGCTGAAACCAACACATTCAAGCTATCATTTGGAGATGATGTTGTTTACCTTTGCCATATTTGTTTGATGTTAAGGTTGTTGTACTTATCATGCATTTCCACTACTTATGCAAGACAACAACGGGAGTGGCCACCATTTTCCGTTGAGGTTAGTTTCATCCCTCGGCTTGTACTCCCTCTGTTGTTCCATAATGTAGTGCATATAGATCTAGGCCTGGAAACTTGTTAGCTTCTAATATTGACTTGTTGCTTGTAGGTATATATGCCCTTGGCAAGGATCCATGCATCGACCCTTTTTGCGTATGGGGCAATGAGATATTCATGAACAAGCATCAAGTGAGGAAACTGATAAGGATTATTAGCAAAAAGATACGAATGGTGGCAAGCAAATTATTTGTTTATGCTCTATCCAACACAACAAGAGTTGTAGGATGGTAACTACAAAATCTGTAGCCTTCTCTTTTTGTTGCCCATAATGAGTTGTTAGACAACAACGTTTGAATATTTTTCGTTCATAGTGTTTCCCAATGCAGTTCACTCAAGATTACCTCGCAAAGTACATGATTGGTGGACACGCAATGAAGGTTAAAGTATTTCATCCAGACTACATGAGCATCGATAAGTCCTAATGAAGAAAGTGAAGGATGGACGGGCAGCCATCACAAGGGGTTGGCCTAGAGTCGTGCGCGCATTATGCATGGAGGAGCGCACAATATGGGCATTCTGCTTCACCTTCTCCAGCAACCAGAATGTCTTTCGCCTCTCTCTTTACAGTCTTTAGTACAGCTCTGGTTCATCATTCTTTACTTGGTGCTTTTGTAGTTCTTCAGTATATGTATCTGTGCATCGAATTATGCATTCGTTGTTGAACCTATATTTGTAATAAACATGGTTGGAAATGAAATAAGTGATTGCCTACTTTCAAATTCAAATCATGTGATTTTTAAATTAGGGATTACACTGCACATGCTTTGCAAAAGCAAAACGTCTGCGATAGACGTGGAGAACAGACACATTTCTAGGATCCACTACGTGTGCGATCTATCTCTATTGCACACACGATCAACCAAGAAAAAACGTGTGCGATTAACAATAGCATCGCGCACAGTTCTTTCTTATTAAATGTTTGCGATAGTCACCTTATAACACATGCTTCGCAATTGTGGACTGTTTGTGATGTTGTGCGCATCGCAAATGTTTGGTCATAGAAGAACGCATGCGATAGGTCGATTATCCGACGCGGGTATGACGGATGAATAGTGTGAGATGTATTCAAGCTTCGCATACAGTTTTATAGCGACAATTGTGTGCGCTCTTACATTGAATCGCACACAGTCTAGGGAAAGTAAATGTGTGTGATTGTCTACTTCTATAATCGTGAACTATTTGTGATGGGTCGCGCATCGTAAATGTAGCACCACAGAATATCGAATGCGATGGCAATGCGAGCACAAACGATTAGGGAGTATTGTATATGCATCAAGGCTCCCTATCCCCGACGGTTCCTAGGTCATGTGGGAAAGGACCCCCTATCGTAGTCACTTACTTGGTGACGGTTCAAAAAACCGTTGCAGAAAGGGGTTAAAGACCATTTGTATAGCACCTCATTGTACCAGTGTCCATCCCACACATTTCTTGCATAATGGCAGAAGAGCAAGGCATACTCGATACTCTCCAACCGGCCGCAGAAAGCACATACAGCAGGAGCAGGAACATTACGCCTACATAATTGTTCCCCGAAAGGCAAATAGTTATGCGCAAGACGCCATAAGACGATCTTCATCTTGTGAGGAGCAATAATAGAACATATAAATTTCCACTCCTTCTCCTCTATCGCTCTGTCAGGGGATTGGCCACGACCATTACTACTAATTTTTTCCATGAAGTGTGTCGACTGAGTCATGTTGTATGCCGAACGAACAGAATAATTCCCTAACCTGGTAACAGGCCGGTATGCAAAATCTGAACCGCCATGCCTACTGATAGGAACCTATAGGATTATTGCTATTGTATCCGGCTCGAAGAATGCATGCACAGTCTCATTGTTCTAAGAAGCAGTATCTTCGTCCAACACATAACGAACTGTGGTTGTCTCCGAGATTGGCGAGGTTGTCCTAATCATGCCAGAGGAAAAGATGGGATCCAATGATCAGACAATATATGGGTGCTTTTACCATCAATAGTTCCCCAATAAATCCCTTGCTTCAGAAGTTCCCCAATGTTCCTCGGATAGCCGGACTATATACTTTGGCCGGACTGCTGGACTGTGAAGATACAAGATAGAAGACTTCGTCCCGTGTCCGGGCGGGACTCTCCTTTGCGTGGAAGGCAAGCTTGGCGATTCGGATGTATAGATTTCCTTCTCTGTAACTCACTCTGTGTAACCCTAGCCCCCTCTGATGTCTATATAAACCGGAGGGTTTAGTCCGTAGGACGCACAATCATAATCATAGGCTAGCTTCTAGGGTTAGCCTCCTCGATCTCGTGGTAGATCAACTCTTGTAATACTCATATCATCAAGATCAATCAAGCAGGAAGTAGGGTATTACCTCCATAGAGAGGGCCCAAACCTGGGGAAACATTGTGTCCCCCGCCTCCTGTTACCATTAGCCTTAGACGCACAGTTCGGGACCCCCTACCCGAGATACGCCGGTTTTGACACCGACATTGGTGCTTTCACTGAGAGTTCCACTGTGTCATCATCACAAGGCTTGATGGCTTCCTCAATCATCTACAACGATGTAGTCCAGGGCGAGATTTTCTCCCCGGACAGATCTTCATATTCGGCGGCTTCGCACTACGGGCCAACTCACTTGTCCATCTAGAGCAGATCTATAGCTACGCCCCTGGCCATTGGGTCAGATTTGGAAGGCTGAATTACATCGCCGATATCTGCGGAGACTTGATCTTTGACGGACTCGATCCCACGACAGCCGCTCCTTGTTGCCACGAGGAACACGACCTAGATTTGTCATTGGAATACGCTCAGGAGACCGCGCCCGTGACTGCCCTGGCCCTAGATCCAGGACAGATCGCGCCGTCCACGGACCAGGGGCTGGACCCCACCATGGAGGCCGCATACTCAACGGCGTTGGAGCCGAACACAGATTCAGCCTCTAGCGAGGCCTGTGTCATCGGTCCCCCGCACTCGTCTCCGGATATGGGTTCCGAACCGTGTACGTCCGTGCCCGTCGAACCTGATTGGGTGCCGATCTCGGAGTTTACCTCCGCGGACATCTTTCAACACTTGCCCTTGGGCGACGTGTTAAATTCATTAAGTTCTCTCCTTATCAGGAGATTCTTGGCTGAACTATGTCCGGCTTGAGTGGGAAACGGACGACAAAGAATTTCGCTGCCCACCCACCACCCACTTGATAGCCACTGTCGATGACTTGACCGACATGCTTGACTTCGACTCCAAAGACATCGACAGTATGGACAACGATGCGGGAGAAGAAGAGGAACCACCGCCCACAGGGCACTGGACAACCACCTCCTCATACGACATTTACATGATGGATACCCCCAAAGAAGACAATGGCGAGGACAAACAGGATACAGGTGAGGACAAACCTCCCGAGAAGCAGCCAAAGCGCCAACGTCAGCGGCACCACTCTAAACCACGCCATGGTAAAAACAGCAATACCGGCACTGGAGACCATAGCACTCCGAACGATGCCGAAAATAATTAAGACGATCCCGCCCAGCCAGGATTTGAACAGGCCGGACGGGAGGACGGACAAGCCAGCCCTGATGAATAGGCCATGAATGAAGACTCGGAGAACGACAATCACATGTCCCTCTCTGATGACGAGGTGAGCCTCGGCGACAATGAATTTACCATATCAGAGGACCCCGTTGAACAGGAGCGCTTTAAGCGCCCGCTCATAGCCACTGCAAAGAGCCTGAAGAAAAAACAAAAGCAGCTTCAAGCTAATCAGGATTTGCTCACTGATAAATGGACCGAGGTCCTGGCAGCCAAGGAATATGGACTCGAGCGCCTAACCAAAAGCTACCTAAAGCGCAGGTTGTTACCTCAATTCGACGGCGAAGCACTGGAGCCTAAACTACCAGCGCGGGATACAGCTGACCGGCCACCAAGTGGTCGAGACAAATTAGCACATCATCCTGAACACAAGCCTGCCCCGCGTCGCCGAACAAAAACAAACACAAAAGCTCGAGGATATACAAATGACCCACGACACGACTTGAAAAGGAGAATAGGTCAACCTAGATTGATCTACGGATCGCGGGGGCGCGCCCTAGTGCGCGACGATGGCCGCCACACCAGGTACAATAAAAACAAACTGTCTGGGCCGAGTACCGCAGACCAGCTCCATCTGAACTGCGTCGCGATGTAGCCCGACATAGAGGCGCCGCACACTCCTTCTGCTTCATTGATGAAATAATGGAACATGAGTTCCCAGAAGGGTTTAAACCCGTAAACATCGAATCATATGATGGGACAATAGATCCTGCGGTGTGGATTGAAGACTTCCTTCTCCACATCCATATGGCCCGCGGTGATGACCTCCACGCCATCAAGTATCTCGCACTAAAACTCAAGGGACCAGCTCGGCACTGGTTCAATAGTCTGCCCGAAAACTCCGTTGGCAGTTGGGAGAACTTGGAAGACGCATTTCTTGACAACTTCCAGGGCACCTATGTATGACCACCGGACGTTGATGACTTAAGTCACATAATCCAACAGCCCGGAGAGTCAGCCAGCAAATTCTGGACTCGGTTCTTTACTAAAAAGAACCAAATCGTCGACTGTCCGGATGCCGAAGCCCTAGCGGCCTTTAAACATAACATCCATGATGAATGGCTAGCCCGACACCTTGGACAAGAGAAGTCGAAATCCATGGCAGCCCTTACAATGCTCATGACCCACTTCTGTGCGGGAGAGGATAGCTGGCTAGCACGCAACAACAGCACCTCAAGTAAGCCTAGACATTCCTAATCCAGAGAAGACAAAGGCAAGCCCCGGTGCAACAAGCACAAGTGCCGAAACAACAGCGATAGCGCCAAAGACACAGCTGTCAATGCTGGATTCAGCGGCTCTATTACCGGCCAAAGGAAGAAACCATTCAAAAGAAACAATCCGGGCACGTCCAATTTGGATCGCATACTCGACCGTTCATGCCAAATTCACAGCACCCCAGGAACACCAGCTAATCATACCAACAAAGAATTTTGGGTCTTCAAACAGACCGGCAAGTCAAATGCCAACATCAAGGAGAGGGGGTCGCAAAGCGATGATGACGACGAGGAGCCCCGGCCACCAAAGACAGGAGGGCAAAAGAAGTTCCTTCCACAAATTAAAATGGTGAACATGATATACTCCACCCACATTCCCAAGCGGGAGCGGAGGCGTGTACTAGGGGGCGTTTACGTGATGGAGCCAGTCACCCCAAAGTACAGCCCATGGTCATCCGGCTCAATCACCTTTGATAGTAAGGATAATCCAACCAATATCCGTCAAGGCAGCTCAGCCGCACTGGTCCTCGACCCAATAATTGACGGATTTCACCTCAAGCGAGTCCTCATAGATGGAGGCAGTAGCCTGAACCTGCTTTATCAGGATATAGTGCATAGGATGGGCATAGATCCTTCAAGGATCAAACCCACTAAAACCACCTTCAAAGGTGTAATACCAGGTGTAGAGGCGTGTAGTATAGGCTCAACCACACTGGAGGTGGTCTTCGGATCCCCAGATAATTTCAGAAGCGAAGAGTTAATCTTTGACATTGTCCCTTTCCGCAGTGGCTATCACACACTGCTTGGATGAGCCGCACTTGTCCGATTTAATGCGGTGCCGCACTACGCTTCCCTTAAGCTCAAGATGCCTAGCCCACATGGCGTTATAACAGCCAACGGAAAAACCGAACGCTCCAGCCGTACCGTAGAGTGCACCGCGGCCCTAACGGCATAAGAACGGAGCGGCCTCTCGCTATCGGACATTAATTCGACAGCCAAGCCCTAGGACACTGACGAAAGAGTCTGAACTATCTTGCGGCATGATAGCTCATCTTCATTAATAATTTCGTAAATGAACGGTGGCGCAGCCAGGTGGTGTCCCACAATATGGATCAATCGCTGGGGGACACACAAACATTTTTTACATTTTCTTTTCAGGTTTCACCTTTTTGACCTAGGTCATCATCAGGCGACCTGGCGACCGGACCTATGAAGGGACGGACACATCATGGCGGGAGACGACTCAATAGCGTAGGGGAATCCTTATATACTTCCCTCAATGATTCTCATACTATTATCTGGATCCGCATGCAGCTCCTGCCCTAGCCACAGCAGGTTTTGAGGTCATATTCCCTTTTATCGCACTACTTGTATTTATATGCTTTGACATATTTTTAAATTGCAAAACTGCGGCTGCATATGACGTTCACTGGCCTTCTTCTCTTTATTTTTATTGATATTCTCTGTCAATTAGCAGCCATACACTTTGGTACACGTCAACATGCCAGGGGCTTTACGGTACCCATAACACGGCAAACAAGTCCGAACACCTTCGCGGCTGTTCGGCACCCCGAACTTATAGCACTATATGCATCAGCTCTGAATCATGTCTTTGGTCAAATGTTGGGTTTGCCCGGCTCCCGTGTTTTGCTACCTTACGTTCCGCTATATCCGCTAAGGCGGCACAGGGAGAACTACTGCGATTGTGTCCCGGTTCTTCCGGAGGAGCACCTCAGTAGAGAAAGCCGAAAACTGACTGTCATGATGCAGCGAGAGCTGATCACTGTTCGAGAGGTCTCAAAATCCATAAAGATTTCTTCCGCATTATGCGATAATGAATGCAGCGTGCGATGGATTGGTTTCTCCGATCAGATGCTGATAGAGCCCCTAGTTCGGTCTTCCGAGCACTAGGGGCTGCGCCTACCTTTTTTTCGTCAAACTCATATGGCTAAGTGAGGGTGATAAAGCCGTATAGTCCGATTGCCTGGTTCGCTGCGCCGAACACCTCCTTAAAGGACCCAAAACTGGGGTAAAGAGTGTTTGGATTTATCTCGAACACCCCCGTACTTCCTACGTGGGGGCGGAAGCCGACGACTGACCAACTCTCAGAATTAATATAACTAACGGCCGCATAGGAGGCAAAATTATTATAAAAGCAAGCACTACATAGTAACCTTGTTTCATATTACAATGACGGACGACATGAATATTCATGGGTAAATAATGTCTTTGGCACAATGCTCCGCCACAAGGCGGGATCCCTCCAGGACACCTTCGTAGTACAATTCAGGCTTGCGGTGCTCCTTCCCTTTCGGTGGTCCCTCGGTCATCAGTTTAATAGTGTCCATCTTCGGCCAATGCACTTTGACATAGGCGAAGGCTATTCCGGTACCTTCAATACAGACCGACCGCTTGATCACATCAATCCAAGGACAGGCACTAACCAGCTGCTTCACGAGCCCGAAGTAGCGCTGGGAATTGCTTCGGCAGGCCATAGCCGAATTATCAAGTGTTTCATGTCTAGTTCGGCAGCCCTATGCAGCTCGACCAGCTGTTTCAGCTGGTTGATAAAGGGCACAGGATATTCTGGCGCAAGGTATTGCGACCAGAACAGCTTCTCCTGGCGCACATCATGATGTTCTTCGTCAAAATCAAGCATTGATTGATAATAAATTAAGACAAGGTTTTACATACCTTGGTTGTCTTCCAACTGCTTCTTTACTTGGTCGAGCTCTTCTTCGGCCCTCTCCAGACGCTGCTTCAGTCCAGACACTTCCACAGTATGAGAAGCGGTAGTCAACAACGACGCCTGCTTAAACAAAACATGATAATAAATAAGGGTGTTGCATGGTAAGTCCCCTCCAAGCACATATTTGATCCTCTGTCTGGTTTTTCTTTTCGAACACCGAACAGTGTATCAGGGGCTACTATCTATACTATGGCACTCTTCAAAGCCTCATCACTTACCTCGAAACCTATTAAAAGGCTGGTGTAGGCTTCAGTTAGCTCGCTTTCCGCGGACTGAATCTTCTCAATCACCGCACCCATAAGGGCGCGGTGTTCTTGAATGATGGAAGCGTTATTTAACGTTGTCAACAAAGCATTTGGCACATCTGGCTGGACAAAGGTCGCCGGTGGAACAGGCGCACCCCCTTCTGTCAAAGAAGGTTTCCTGCCTGATTCTGGAGCCTTGACGGTCTCCGGCACCGCGTACGGATGGGAGTCAAATTCGAGTCAACCCCCGCCGACAGTACCCGCGGCGGTCCCCTCTCCTGTGTGGCCGGCCACCAGGATTGGCCCAATGGCGCCGCTCGGGCAATCTTCTCGGCCCCTCCCTGGCCTGGGCCCATTAGGGATGACCCTTCGGTGTCATCCGCATGTTCGGGGGAGGTGGCCGACGGGGGAGTTCCACTTTTCATCGCGTCCGAACCTAGTGAATCCTCCGACAAGGACTGCTCGGTGCGGGACTTGACCGGGCTACAATATGTGTGGCTCAACACAGTCAGATTGTGCGATAATAAGTTTGGGTATGTGTCGGCGGGGGGTTCCCACGGACACCTATGGGGACCGGGCCGCTTTCGGTTCGGAGGGGGGCGGAGGCCGCACGAAGAGCGGATCGAGGTCGAGCACGCGGGCCGTTTACCCAGCTTCGGAGCTCTCCGGAGAGATAAAACTCCTACTGCTGCTTTGTGTTTGTATTTGTTCTTGGTTGAGAGTGTCTGTACGCGGTGGTCTCGAGTGCGTCGAACCACCAAGAGCCGAACCAGCCGAAAACCGTCCAACCCCTTCTACGTGCGCATGGGCCTCCTTTTTATAGTCTAAAGGGGTCACCGACAGGTGGCACGCAGAGAGAGAGGGGTAGAAACGTAAAAATGCGGGTTGGTACAACTACTTCTACTGTAGCCACAGTGTCCCCTACCTAACTCTGACGGCAGGGGACAAGGGCATTGAATGCCCGTCGGGGTCGCTTGAACAGTGCAAAGAAACGACCGTTAGGGGCGCCACCGTTCGCCACGATGGCCTCTTCGTGTCAGCGCCGCTGGCCACCACGCACCGTTGGCTGCACAGCCCTCCGCCACGCGTGCCCGGAAGGATCCCAGGGCGACATGTTGACGGATGCGCTGGAGCCTGGGCGCAGAGCGACCGCTTCCCGCGGCAAGCATCTTGCCGCGGGTGCTACCTTGTTGGGTCCGGGAGCTTGCCGCTCACCAGGCCTTGCCGGGACACGCGGTGTGTCTCAGCAAGTGATTCTTGAGGTGCCATAGTTGGCCTTCCCGGCAAGCTCCTCTTGCCGGGGCCTTGTCCCTTCCCGGCAAGCTCCTCTTGCCGGGGCCTTGAGTACTTTGTTCTTGAATGGCTTCCCGGCAAGCTCCTCTTGCCGGGGTCTTGTCCTTCCCGGCAAGCTCCTCTTGCCGGGGTCTTATTTTCTGGGGGGCCACAGAGGGTCTTGGCGGCGACCTGGTGGGCCCTGCCGCGGGGTGCTGCAACTGCCCGTGCACAAGTTCGGGGTACTAAGGTACCCCTACTTTAGTACACCGACAGGAGCCCCCGGGCCTGGGCCATACACGGTGCCGAGCGCTGTTGGGCCAGGCCCAAAACAGGGCACGGGCACACGCGGCCTGGTCATGCCGTTTCCTATTCCGCGTCCACCGCACCTCTCCCCCAACGGCACGCGTTGATCGCGGCGTCGTGGGAGAGGACGTGGGGGAATCTTTTATTCTGACAATGCGTAACGTCCGTCCACCCCCCTCTTTATAAGTAGAGGGGACAGAAGTAGTTACCCATCTTCGTCATTCTACCGTTGCCCCTCCCAGAAATCTCCGCCGCCCTCCTCCGCCTCCAAAGCCGAAAGAGAGCAGTGCTCCGCCCTCGCTGCCGCCGCTACCACTTGCGCTGTCGACCTCCCTCTCCGCCTTCGCCATGGCTCCGAAAGCCGCGAAGGGGAAGGCCGCGAAGACCGTGGCTGCGAAGGCCGTGAAGTCGACCGAAGCGCAGCGGCTCGAGGCGCTACGGAAGGAGCGGGCTACCTTTCCCCCGGATCTCTCCACGAAGGAGCTGAGGGATTGGTACTACCTCTTCTGGGCGACGGCGACGCGCGCGCATCCGCGCACGAAGGTACTCTCCGCCGTTACCTCGCAAGAAGCTCCGGTTGGCGGGTACCCCTTTTTCGCCGTCTTCTTCTACTGCGGGCTCTGCCCGCCATTCTCTGATTTCTTTTGTGACGTCATGAACACGTATGGCCTCCACCTCCTTGACTTCACCCCAAATGCTGTCTTGACCATGGCAGTTTTCGCGCACTTATGCGAAAACTTTGTCGGAGTTCACCCCAACGTAGACCTCTTCCGCCATTTCTTCATGCCTCGCGTCGAGAGGGGAGAGACTCTTGCCGGAGGGATCGCCTGGATCTCGCGGGCCGGCAAGAAAGAGACCTATCTGGAGGGGGAGCTCCGCAGCAAGTGGGACGAGTGGAGGGCCGATTGGTGCTGGATCGTAGAGGAGAACCCGCAGTCGTTCACCGCCCTGCGCCAAGCCTCGGCAGTGCGCGGCAATGACTGGAGTGCCTTGTCCGCGGACGACGACAAGCTGAAGATCGCCACCACACGGATTCTGCGTCTGAGGCTTGCCGGGCTGACCGTAGGAGCAGTAGGCGCAGATTACCTTCGCCGCCGCATCGCCCCCCTGCAGGCGAGGGGGAGACCGGCCTGGGAATTCGGAGGCCCGGCAGACATCATGAGGTTGCGCCCGGGCCTGAATTACAACTTCACCGTACTCGAGCTTGACGGAATCCTGAAGGAGACATTCAAGCACGACCTGCAGCACCCTGAGTGGTTTAGGTTGCCGGCCGGCGTTGTCCCTTTGTGCAACAACTTGTCGCGCGACCGTATCTGCGCGATGATGCCTCTGTGCAATTCGCATGGGATCATCCCCACTTGGCAGGAACCTGCCGACGAGGTCGTGCAGCAGTTCTTTGACGGCCTTGTGGAGGTGGCAGTCAGCGCCGACGAGAAGAAGCTCCTCACCCGCGACACCACCGACCAGGAGATGCAGCGCATAGCCACCAGGGCGGAGGAGGCGGCGGCAGCCGCGGCGGCGGGCGAGTTTGGGTTTACATTGGAGGAGGCAGACGCAGCGCTGGCGACAAGTCTCGCCGAGCGGGAGTGGCCCGAAGAAGAGGAAGAGACCGCTGCACCCGACGCCGAATCGAGCGAGCCCACCGAGGGCGGGAGCGCCCCGCCGTCCTCGGGGAGCTTGCCGCGAGCGCAGCCCCCAGCGCAGCTGAGGAGGCGTCTCCGCAGGGCCGGGGATGCGGCAGGGCAGCCAGCGGGCCAACAGCCGCAGCACCGTGCAACGCGCTCTGCCGCGGCAGCAACCGGGGCAGGATCTTCTCAGGCCACCGCCGCAGTTTCCGCCAAGCGGCCAAGGGACCCCAATCCTCCACCTCGTCGCGCCCGGAGTGGCGCGAACTTCGACCTCTCCGCGCTCAGCTCCGACGAGGAGGAAGAAGAAGAAGAGTAAGCTTCCCTTATTATTCCTGTAGTTCTTTGGCTTGCTTGTCTTGTATCTGATCTGATCCACCCTAGACTCTTCCTTTTCATGACTCTAGCCCAGAGGGCGGCGAAGAGGGCCAAGACTCCGGTGATCACCATCGAGGATGAGCCTACTCCGACAACAGGAGGTGCACCCGAGGTTACCTTGCCAGAGCAGACCGTTACTCCACAGAGCAGCCCCCAGTGCAGCCCACAGCGTAAGTACTTGATCTACTTTTTGGTTCTGGGCGCGCGTGGTCGCTCTTTTTCTTTTGTTGACATCTGATCGCCGGCTTGTGCGTGCAGGAGCGGAACCACTTCATCAGGAGGGCGTGGTGATCACCTCCGATTCGTCATCTGCTTCGACTACACCGCCAAGGGCGGAATCTCCGGCAAGGGAGCGTTCCTCGGCAAGGGAACCATCCCCGGCAAGAGAGGGGCCTCCGGCAAGGGGCGGCACCAACGAACCTCCGGCAGTGGAGTCCGTGGCCACAGAACCCAGCGCAGGTAACCCCTTGCTCGAAGTACTTTTTATCTTCTTCTGCTGATTTTCTTCTTGAGTGTTTATCTGATTCTTCCTTCTGCTTCGGTCATCAGATCCGCCCTCCGCAGATCCGATGGAGACCGAGCCCACCGGCGAGGAGGACGCGCGCGGCGACACTGGAAACGCCGCGGCCACCGGAGAAGGAGCCGGCGTTGACGCGCCCGCCGGTGAAGAGGCCGCCCAGGCTGTTGACGAGGGAGCCGGCGGGGAATCTGGCGGCCGCACTGACGGCCCTGAGGCCGCAGGAGCGCCAGGCGCTGCACCGGCCGCTGATCCCTCCGCCGCTGCCGCAGCGTCGGACTCCGAGGAGCCCCAGCTCGGCGCCTATCTGAAGGCCGGCGAGGGCATCTTCATCAAGCTTCCCTGGGCGTCGAGCTCCAGGGCGCCGGTGGAAGGAGAAACTCTTGACGGGGAAGTGCTCGCCTCCGCAGGGTTGTCGGTCGTCGACGCGCCGGGAAGCAGCAGCGACCCTGAGGAAGAGCGACTGCTGCGGAGGCTGCTGACGCTCTACCGCGCCCGCCAAACCAAGCTGGAGTCCAGAGAAGCGCTCGTCGCGAAGGCGAGCATGGACATAGAGAAGCGCGCGGAGGAGCTCTGGGGTCTTCGCCAGGAAGCTCTCCGGGCCTTGGCGGAGGAGCGGGAGCAGCTAGCGGAGGAGAGGAAGGCCTTCCTTCTCGAGAAGGTCGAAGCCGAAGAGCAGCAGCGGCTCGTCGGCGAGAAGCTGCAAGCGCAAGAAGGCGAGCTGACTCAGCGCAAGGTGAACCTTGACAGCTACGAGGAAGAACTCACCGGGCGTGAGCAGTCTCTTGGCGGGTCGCTCCAGGAAGCAAAGGACGCAGCCGCGGCTGCCGAAAGCGCCAAGAAGGAACTGGAAGCCAAGGTGAAGCAGCTGGAGGCAGATCTGGAAGCGGGCGGCGAAGAACTTGCCGCGCTAAAACTGGAGCGCGAGAAGGATGCCCATGCCCATGGCGAGCTGCAGGGCCAACTTGCCGAGAAGGGCAAAGAGCTGAGCGCCGCCAAGGACTCCAATGCCGATCTGGCACTGAAGCTGGCCACCTTGACGGAAACTTTGGACGGCGCCAAGAAGCGGGAAGCAAGCTTGAAGAAAGAGGTCGAGGTCAACGAGGCGCTGTTGACGAAGGCCATTGATACCCAGAATCTTCTCAGAGACACCGTGGAGCTCTGGACAGAAGGCCTCGTGAACATCGCCGCGGTGATTGACGAAGAGCTGCTGCAACTTGGGGTGGAAGGCTTTGAGTATTCTTCCGACGAGAATCTCCAGCCCAGCGTCAAGCTCACTCTGTTCTTCAAGGGTGTGGCGACGGCTCTCCAGCAGCTCCGGGAAAGGATCCCAAAGCAGCTGGCCGACGAGTCGCGCTCGATTTGCGCCGGGGTCTTGGAGAAGGTGTTGGTGAAGGTGGCCTTCCGCAATCCGGGCCTGAACCTCACCAACGTCCTCAAGAGGCTACCGGCGGATGCTGATCTTGACGCCCTCAAGGCTCTCGTCGCACCCATCGTGAACAGGGTGAACGAGGTCAAGAGGGTTGAGGGCGGCCGCGTCGATTAGGCCGTCTGCTTGTTGCTTTGCTTGTCGCTGCCAACCATTCCGTAGGAACACTTTGTTAGAGGCGCGACAAGCCACTTTTGTAATATAACTCTATCTTAGGTAATATTCGCTACGTTACTTCCTTTACTCGACTCTTGGCTTTGTATGTTTCTGCCCTACGCTTTTTAGGGAGACTTGCCGGTGCAGGCACCCTTGCCGCGAGCGCCGAGTGCGGAACTTCAGCAGCCTGCTAGCGGGGTCGCTACCGACAAGCAACCTTGTCGCGGACTAGCCGCAGCTCACTTAAGTTGTTGAGCGGACTCGAAACAAAGTAAGGGCGCGATCAGTCATGATTTGGTTCCTTCGCGCACAGGTTTTCCATACAAAGCGCGGTCATTCAAGGAAAATAACTTTTAAAATTTTAAAAACCGAATGCTCAAACTTTGGCAACTTAGCTTTTCTGTCGTTCGCTCCCCGGCAAGGCGAAACTCTCTTGAACGGCCTTGGTCCATACTATTACCTCCTCCTTCCCCCCCGGTAAACCTTGTGGGCGAGGGAAACTTGCTTCCTTCGAGAGAGGGTTGGAAAAAAGATAGTAATGATATGGAGCTTTACGGCTCGTTATTGCTTACCGGAGTTTTAGTGCTGCACAAAGTGTCAGATGATATATGCATAAAGAAGAAAGAATGCATAAAATCGACAAGATGCGCGAGGCACATATGCTTTATTTATGCGCGGGATCTGCGCCCGGCTTTGTACAAAGGATTACATGCAACTGTGGCAAGACTTGTACAAAAGGTGGTTGCCGGAAGAGCTTCCGGCAACCACGCCTTATGGGTAAAACTTACGAAGATGCTCAATGTTCCAGGAGTTGCTCACTGGAGTGCAATCTTCGGTCTCAAGGCAGACATCGCCGGGCCTAGTGACTCGTTTCACCCGATAAGGGCCTTCCCACTTCGGCGTCAACTTGTTGGAATTCTTGGCGGACTGAACACGCCGAAGAACAAGGTCGCCTTCCTCGAAGCTTCTTGCCTTAACTTTGCGGCTATGGTAGCGGCGCAAAGCTTGCTGGTTGCGAGCGGCTCGCACAGCGGCCTGAAGACGGTCTTCCTCAAGGAGCAGCGCGTCATCTTGTCGCAGCTGCTCTTGCTCGAGCTCATCATAAGCTAGCACCCGAGGCGACCTGTAAACGAGTTCCGTGGGGAGAACTGCCTCTGCTCCATAGACTAGAGCGAAGGGTGTCTGGCCAGTGGCTCGATTTGGCGTCGTCCTGATCGACCAAAGAACCACCGGCAGCTCCTCGATCCAGTTTTTTCCGCACTTGTGCAGCCTGTCGAAAGTTCTGGTCTTGAGTCCCCGCAGCACTTCAGTGTTTGCCCTCTCCGCTTGACCGTTGCTTCTCGGATGAGCAACAGAAGCGAAGCAGATCTTGGCGCCAAGATCTTGGACATACTGCATGAAGGTGCGGCTCGTGAATTGCGTGCCCGTTGTCAGTGATGATCCTGTTAGGGACTCCGAAACGGCAAACAATTGACCTGAAGAACTTGACTGCTGACTGTGGTGTCACCTTCCTCACTGGTTCCACTTCCTGCCACTTTGTGAACTTGTCGATTGCAACGTACAAGAACTCAAAGCCCCCGATAGCTCGGGGGAAGGGGCCGAGGATGTCGAGCCCCCAGACCGAAAATGGCCAGGATAAAGGGATCGTCTGGAGAGCTTGAGCTGGTTGGTGTATCTGTTTGGAATGGAACTGGCACGCTTCACACTTGGTTACTTGTGCAGTTGCATCCTGGAGGGCTGTCGGCCAGAAGAAACCTTGCCGGAACGCTTTGCCAGAAAGTACTCTTGCACCAATGTGGTGACCACATATGCCTCCATGTATCTCTGCCATCAGCTGTTGTCCATCTTCCCGGCAAATGCACTTCAATTTCACACCGTTGAGTCTTATTCTGTACAGTGTGTTGTCGACAAACTTGTACATACTTGACTGCCGGGCTACTCTTTCCGCTTCTTCTTGCTCTTCGGGAAGCTCTCCTATCTGAAGGAAACGGACAATCTGCTGCGCCCATGTTGGAGCCTGTGGCTCGACAACAAGGACCAAAGGCATAACTGTTGCTGCGGGAATATCCGCTTCTACGGCAAGAGCCTGGAGTTCAGCCGGAGCGTGATGTCCCCCGGCAAGCTTGCCGGGGCAAAACTTGCCGGGAGCGTCTGCTTCAACGGAACAAACCATAGGGCTCGCCGGAGCAGACTGCTCCTCAGCATTCTTGGTGTCGATCCTGGGGACCTTCTTGGCGGCGGCTTTGGGAAGCTCTGCCGGAAAGTAGTCGCCGGAGACCAACTTCCTCTTCTTGTTCTGTCCAGTTGATGGTGTCACGGATGGTTGAGTTAGCTTGAGCACAAAGATCCCTGGTTCCACAGGTAGTTTTAATGCAGCACACTTTGACAGGCCATCAACAATGTCATTCTGAGCTCATGGAACATGTTCCATTTGTAGGCCGTCAAAGAGCTCTTCTAGCTTCCTCACTTCATCAACATAAGCTTCCATCAATGGACTCTGGTAGTTCTTATTCTCTTGGCAGACGACAAGCTGTGAGTCACCCCTGACAATGAGCTTCCTGATCCCAAGGTCGACTGCGATCCTGAGGCCGGCAAGCAAACCCTCATACTCTGCAGTATTGTTCGTTGCCTGCTCCTTGGGAAAGTGCATCTGGACTACGTACTTGAGGTGCTCTCCGGTGGGTGCGATAAGCAGCACGCCAGCACCGGCGCCCTGAAGCGAAAAGGCACCATCAAAGTACATGAGCCACTCCTTGCTTGCCTCCTTGACGGGGATGCTCGTCTCTGGGATTTCTTCGTCTGGGGTTGGCGTCCATTCTGCTATAAACTCTGCCAATGCCCTGCTTTGGATCGTTGCAGTGCTCTCAAACTTGAGGCCAAAGCTTGACAGTTCCAGCGCCCACTCGACGATCCTGCCTGTTGCTTCTGGATTCTGCAGTATCCTCTTCAGCGGAAAGCGAGTGACAACTGTGATCTCGTGTGCCTAGAAGTAATGGCGCAGCTTTCTCGAGGCCATGAGAAGGCCGAAAAGCAACTTTTGCACACCAGAATACCTTGATCTAGCTCCCTAGAGGAGGGAGCTGACAAAGTAAACTGGGCGCTGCACCATTTTCTTCTGCACTTCCTTGCATGCCTGCGCAGATTCATCTTTGTCGGGACCAGAGCTTGTCGGAGAAGCCCCCGGCTTGTTGGTGGATGCGCTTGCCGGAGTTGCTGGCTCATTATCTGCCTCCCTCTCCGCCACTAACGCAGCACTAACCACTTGATTGGTTACCGCTAAATATAGCAGCAACTTTTCTTGTGGCTTAGGTGCGACAAGTATTGGAGTGGAGGACAGGTACCTCTTCAAGTCTTGCAGCGCAGCCTCCGCTTCTGGAGTCCATTTCATAGGACCTGCCTTTTTCAATATTTTGAAAAATGGCAGGGCGCGCTCGGCAGACTTAGAGATAAACCTGCTGAGAGCAGCCACGCAACCGGCAAGCCTTCGCACATCCTTGACGCGCTCCGGGGCTTCGATCTGCTCTAGGGCTTTAATCTTGTCGGGGTTGGCTTCTATTCCCCGCTGAGACACAAAGAACCCGAGAAGCTTGCCGGAAGGGACTCCAAACACGCACTTCTCGGGGTTAAGCTTGAGGTTGATCTTGCGCAGATTTGCAAAGGTTTCTTCTAAATCTTGGATCAGGGTAGCCTTGTCCTTGCTTTTGACCACTATATCATCCATGTAGGCTTCCACATTTCTGTGTATCTGGGGCTCAAAAGCGACATGCACTACCCTTGCAAATGTTGAACCAGCATTCTTCAACCCGAAGGGCATTCGCACAAAGCAGTATGTGCCACAGGGGGTGATAAATGCGGTTTTCTCTTCATCCTCTTCTGCCATGAAGATCTGATGATATCCTGAGTATGCATCAAGAAATGAAAGCAAATCACATCTGGCCGTGGAGTCAACAATCTGGTCAATGCGCGGCAAGGGAAATGGATCCTTGGGACAAGCTTTATTGACATCAGTGAAGTCTATACAAAGCCTCCATTTCCCATTGGCCTTGCGCACAACCACGGGATTGGCCAACCACGTGGGATGGAGCACTCCTCTGATAAGGCCTGCTGCTTCCAACTTCCTGATCTCTTCTGCAATGAACTCTTGGCGCTCCACCGCTTGTTTTCTGACTTTCTGCTTGACGGGCTGCGCGTGAGGACAAACGGCTAGGTGGTGCTCAATTACTTTCCTGGGAACACCGGGGATATCAGACGGTTGCCATGCAAACACGTCGACATTCGCCTGCAGGAAAGCAATGAGCGCGCTTTCCTATTTAGGGTCAAGCGTGGCACTGATGGTGAAAGTACCATCAGTGCTGTCCTCCTTGGTGGGCACCTTCTTGGTCTCGGGCGGAGCCGCCATCGTCTTCTTGCACTTGCCGGTGGAGCTTGATGGTGCGTCCTCGACGGTAGCGCAGCACTCCGAAGAGGTGCGCTTGCCGGAGTGGGCACCAGAGCTCTTGCCGGGCTTGGTCTTCTTCTTCCCCCTGGGAGCTTCAGCGGCAATTGTCCTGTGATCAGCTGCGGCTGCCGCCTCCCGGTAGATCTTGTCGGCGCAGATAAGGGCATCCTTCTTGTCGCCAGGGACAGAGATGACACTTATCGGGCCTGGCATCTTGAGCATGTTGTAGGCATAGTGAGAGGCTGCCATAAACTTGGCGAGTGCTGGACGGCCGAGGATCCCATTGTATGGCAATGGAAAGTCGGCAACGTCAAATGTGACCCTCTCAGTCCTGAAAATCAGCCCGCTGCCAAATGTGACCGGCAGCGTGATCTTCCCCTTCGGCTTGCTCCTTCCCGGGTTGATTCCTTGGAATGTGCCGGTTTCTTCGAGCTCGCTGTCGGGGATCTGGAGTCTCTGAAGGACTGCGGAGGAGATCAGATTCAAGCCAGCCCCGCCGTCAACTAGCATCTTCGTGACCTTGAGGTTGCGGATAGTTGGCGAGACCAACATCGGCAAGCACCCGACCGCGGTTACACGATCAGGGGAATCCTCAATATCAAAAATGATAGGCATGCTGGACCATTTCAGAGGCCTGCGTGACTCTACTGATGGCTCTGCTGCATTAACCTCCCGCATCCACTGTTTGAGTTGGCGGTGCGAGGCATGCAGAGAAGCACCACCATCAACGCACAGGACCTCTGTGGCTTTCTGAAACTCCTGCTCGTCAGCCTCATCATCCTCCATGTCTTCGTCTTCGTCGCTGTCTTCATCCTTGTCGCGGCCGCGGGGAGGTCTATCTCCTTGCCGCTGCTTGGCCTTGCCGCGGCGTCCTCCCCGGCCAGTGCGTTTCTTGCCAGCTCCTCCAGCACCCTCTTCGGCCTTCTCCTTGTCGCGTCGCTCATACTCAGCTTTCTGAAGCTCAACGAGCTGCTCAACTTTCTTGCAACTCTGAAGATCGTGGCCCTTGGTGCGGTGGATCTTGCAATATTGCTTGCCGGAGCTACCCTGCTTGTCGGCGGCTGCCACAGGCTGGGTCTCCTTGCCGGAGCCACCATCCTTAGCTTCTTTGGCGCCACCTCCGTTGCCGGACTGCTCGACTGCTAGCACTTCTTTGCCCTTCCTTCTTCTATTGTTCCGCCGTCGGCCTTTCCTTGCCGGTGCGGCGTCCTCACTGTCTGATTCTCCTGCTCCTGCCTCCTCTCCGGGGAGTCTCCTCCCCTCCTCAGCACGCGCGCATTTGTCGGCCAGGGCATAGAGCTCGGCGACGTCTCTGATCTTGCACATCGCCATCTCCTCCCTCATCTTGCGGTTTCGCACGTTCTGATGGAACGCACTGATGACCGCGGCAGGGTGGACGTCTGGGATGTTGTGCTGCACACGGCTGAATCTCTGGGTGAACTTGCGTAGGGACTCTCCTTCCTTCTGGGCGAGCAGATGAAGGTCACTCTCTTGGCCATGTGGCTTGTGGCCGCCTGTAAAGGCGCCGACAAAATGATGGCACAGATCTGCCCAAGAAGAAATGGAGTTGTCCGGCAAGTGCATGAGCCAGGATCTGACGTTGGGCTTGAGTACCAGTGGGAAGTAGTTGGCAAGGATCTTGTCGTCCCATCCCCCGGCAGCCTGCACCGCGATGGTGTAGATGCTAAGGAACTCCGACGGGTGCGTCTTGCCGTCGTACTTCTCTGGTACGTCTGGTTTGAAGTTCTTCCTGCCGCGCCACTGGACTTGCCGCAGCTCATGGGTGAACGCAGGGCAACCTACCGTGTACGGCAAGCCGCCTGGTTCGCCCGGCGCGTGCATGTCGACAGAGGGCCCAGCGCGCTGGTCAGATTGACGCCGCGCTTCTCTTCGGCGCTCGATGCGGGTACGAGCGTCTTCTTGTTGTCGTCCACGGAGAACTTGGCGCTGGTCGCGACAAGCTCGTGGATCCGACGACGCGGTGGAGCCGCTATCGGGGTGGATCCGGCGAGTTGGTGATCTTGGCCTTCCTGATGGAGAGTGCATGGAAGTTGCACCCCCGCCGTTCTTGTCGCCACCGGCTTGCGTTCGGCGATCTTGCCACGGCAGCGAAATGCTGGGTTGCTGCGCGGTGTCGCCGTTGGCGAAGCTGATGAGGCTCTGGATAGTGGTCCTCCATTCGTCGGTCTTGTCCGCCGTCGGAGGGTAGTCTAGAAGTAACTGGGCCCGCGCCAAGGCTTCCGCTGGCGTGGTCGGCGGCAGAGGCGAACGGTGCGAGGAGCGAGACATGCTCGGACTCCTAACCAAGTTAGAAGGAGCACTGCCCCGTCCGGGCGACCGCACCTCGCTGGGCCAGCACGCTGGTGCGCATGCTGGTCTTGAACGTCGCGCGAACCATCAGCTTGGTCTTGGGGTAGCGGGCGTATGGCGCTGCGGACGCCATGACGCTGCAGTTCCCGCGCCTCCTGAGATGGGCGCGGTGGACGTATGGACGCTGATGTTTGCACAGCCTTGTCCTTGGATTTGGCAGCGCTGTGGGCACCCTCGTCGACGCCCATTCTTCCGCCGGCGTCTAGTCCACCGTCCGCCTGCTCTGGAGGCGGTGGAAGCGACGCAGACGGGGCTGTGGCCCCCGAAGCTTTCTTTTTCGGCGGCATGTCGATGAAGATGTTGGTGTAGCGCGCGCGGAGACCGGATCAGGTTCGCACAACCTCGACGCCCCCTACCTGGCGTGCCAGGGATGTCGGCGGGGGGATCCCACGGACACCTATGGGGACCGGGCCCCTTTCGGTTCGGAGGGGGGCGGAGGCCGCACGAAGAGCGGATCGAGGTCGAGCACGCGGGCCGTTTACCCAGCTTCGGAGCTCTCCGGAGAGATAAAACTCTTACTGCTGCTTTGTGTTTGTATTTGTTCTTGGTTGAGAGTGTCTGTACGCGGTGGTCTCGAGTGCGTCGAACCACCAAGAGCCGAACCAGCCGAAAACCGTCCAACCCCTTCTACGTGCGCATGGGCCTCCTTTTTATAGTCTAAAGGGGTCACCGACAGGTGGCACGCAGAGAGAGAGAGGGGTAGAAACGTAAAAACGCGGGTTGGTACAGCTACTTCTACTGTAGCCACAGTGTCCCCTACCTAACTCTGACGGCAGGGGACAAGGGCATTGAATGCCCGTCGGGGTCGCTTGAACAGTGCAAAGAAATGACCGTTAGGGGCGCCACCGTTCGCCACGATGGCCTCTTCGTGTCAGCGCCGCTGGCCACCACGCACCATTGGCTGCACAGCCCTCCGCCACACGTGCCCGGAAGGATCCCAGGGCGACACGTTGACGGATGCGCTGGAGCCTGGGTGTAGAGCGACCGCTTCCCGCGGCAAGCATCTTGCCGCGGGTGCTACCTTGTCGGGTCCGGGAGCTTGCCGCTCACCAGGCCTTGCCGGGACACGCGGTATGTCTCAGCAAGTGATTCTTGAGGTGCCATAGTTGGCCTTCCCGACAAGCTCCTCTTGCCGGGGCCTTGTCCCTTCCCGGCAAGCTCCTCTTGCCGGGGCCTTGAGTACTTTGTTCTTGAATGGCTTCCCGGCAAGCTCCTCTTGCCGGGGTCTTGTCCTTCCCGGCAAGCTCCTCTTGCCGGGGTCTTATTTTCTAGGGGGCCACAGAGGGTCTTGGCGGCGACTTGGCGGGCCCTGCCGCGGGGTGCTGCAACTGCCCGTGCACAAGTTCGGGGTACTAAGGTACCCCTACTTTAGTACACTGACAGTATGTTAATATATTTGGATTCTATGTACTCACGATTTAACCAGGGGCTGGACCCTGGGATCCCACTCCGGACTATTGTCGGTGGCGGTGGTGGAATCGTCTATGGAGGAGGTTTCCGCCCTCTTAGACGACTTGGCCTCCAATTGTTTGGAGGTCGTCCTTTTCTTTCTCCCCTTCGCTAGGGAGGATTGGTTTTCCTCCTTTTCCTCGTCCTCTTCAGAGGAATAACGGGCCTCTGAGTCTTCGGACGTTTTGTCCGAAACACCCCTCCAATGAAGGCCGCATCTGGTCCCTCCGGCCTTCTTCTCGGTTTTCTTCTTAGGAACCTTGTAAGGCGCCGGGACCAGCATCTTCGTTAAGAGTGGGCTGGCTTGCTCTTCTGGCAGTGGGGACGGACAGTAGATCCGCTCCGCCTTCTTCGTCCAGCCCTGGGAAAATTATCGGAGAATACGTTAAGCATTTTCTTTAAAATACGCGGCTACAACGTGCGTTCGGTTGAATATCTGAAAACTTACCGAACTTGCGGGACGGGACAGTTTGTACCCGCGGTCCTCGGTCGAGTCTGTCCATGATTTGCCAGACTTGAAGAGCACGTTCCAGATATCTTCATGCATTGAGCCGAAGAGCTCCGTCAGGGTCTGGTGCTCAGCCGGATCGAACTCCCATAATTTGCCAGCCCTGTGTTGGCACAGGAGAATCCGGCGAACCAACATCACTTGGACTACGTCGACAAGTTTGATGTTCTTATCTCCCATGCTCTTGACACGCGCCTGGAGCATTGCCAGTTCGTCTGGAAAAGACCAGTCTAGGCCCTTCTTGGGCCAGGACGTAAGCCGGAACGAGGCTCCGGAACGAAATCCGGGAGCCGCGGCCCATTTGGCGCCGCGTGGCTCGGTGACGTAGAACCATTGTTGCTACCACCCTTTGATGGAATCATTAAATGTACCTGATGGCCATGTGACGTTGGGCATCTTGCTCACCATGGCTCCTCCGCACTCGGCATGCTCGCCGCTCACCACCTTGGGCTTCATGTTGAAAATCTTCAGCCATAACCCGAAGTGTGGAGAGATGCGGAGGAAGGCCTCGCACACGACGATGAACATCGAGATGTTGAGGAAGGAATTGGGGGATAGATCATGGAAATCGATCCCATAATAGTACATGATGCCGCGAACGAATGGGTGGAGGGGAAACCCCAACCCGCGGACAAAGTGAGGGAGGAACACGACCCTCTTGTGGGGTTCCGGGGTGGGGACGATCTGTCCTACCATCGGAAGACGATGCGCGGTCTTCTTGGCCAGATACCCGGCCTCCCGAAGTTTCTCGATATCCTTCTCCTGGACAGTTGAGTCCATCCACTTGCCTCCAGCTCCGGATCCAGACATTTTCGGTACGCTTTAGTGGGCGGAGAATGCGAATGCTTTGGCGTTGGAGCTCGAGAGGAAGGATAAGCAGAGGAAGCAGAAGGCATGGGTGAAAGAGGGGAATCCTTATCCCTTTATAAAGCCAGATCATGTGCCTCCCCACATTCCCTGAGACTCGCTTATTTCCCAAGCGTCATGTTAATGGCGCGGTTGGGATACCCACACCCGTATTGATGAGAGTCCCATGATAAGGGGACACGATCTCTGCTTCGACAAGACGTGACAATGGAACCACCTCGAGAATCGTGTTGTGGAAGGCTGATAAAACAGTTCGAATAATAACCGGGCCGTGGTGTGATGTCACGCCATGGATAAACTATCGGCAGATTAGATCTATGAAATGTTATGCTCTCCATGGTGGTATGTGGAATTTGTTTTCACAGAGCCGGACACAATTCTTGTGTTCAAGATCTACTTTGGAGTATTCGGAGAAGGAACCCGCCTTGCAATGCCGAAGACAATCTGCATGCCGGACTCAATCGTCATTGAAGCCTGGTTCAGGGGCTACTAAGGGAGTCCTGGATTAGGGGGGTCCTCGGACAGCCGGACTATATACTTTGGTCGGACTGTTGGACTATGAAGATACAAGATAGAAGACTTCGTCCCGTGTCCGGGTGGGACTCTCTTTTGCGTGGAAGGCAAGCTTGGTGATTCGGATGTATAGATTTCCTTCTCTGTAACCGACTCTGTGTAACCCTAGCCCCCTCCAGTGTCTATATAAACTGGAGGGTTTAGTCCGTAGGACGCACAATCATAATCATAGGCTAGCTTCTAGGGTTATCCTCCTCGATCTCATGGTAGATCAACTCTTGTAATACTCATATTATCAAGATCAATCAAGCAGGAAGTAGGATATGAAGGAAATATGCCCTAGAGGCAATAATAAAGTTATTATTTATTTCCTTATATCATGATAAATGTTTATTATTCATGCTAGAATTGTATTAACCGGAAACATAATACATGTGTGAATACATAGACAAACATAGTGTCACTAGTATGCCTCTACTTGACTAGCTCGTTCATCAAAGATGGTTATGTTTCCTAGCCATGGACAAAAGAGTTGTCATTTGATTAACGGGATCACATCATTAGGAGAATGATGTGATTGACATGACCCATTCCGTTAGCCTAGCACTTGATCGTTTAGTATATTGCTATTGCTTTCTTCATGACTTATACATGTTCCTGTAACTATGAGATTATGCAACTCCCGTTTACCGGAGGAAGACTTTGGGTGCTACCAAACGTCACAACGTAACTGGGTGATTATAAAGGAGTACTACAGGTGTCTCCAAAGGTACATGTTGGGTTGGCGTATTTCGAGATTAGGTTTTGTCACTCCAATTGACGAAGAGGTATCTCTGGGCCCTCTCGGTAATGCACATCACTATAAGCCTTGCAAGCAATGTGGCTAATGAGTTAGTTACGGAATGATGCATTACGTAACGAGTAAAGAGACTTGCCGGTAACGAGATTGAACTAGGTATTGGATACCGACGATCGAATATCGGGCAAGTAACATACCGATGACAAAGGGAACAACGTATGTTGTTATGCGGTTTGACTGATAAAGATCTTCGTAGAATATGTAGGAGCCAATATGGGCATCCAGGTCCCGCTATTGGTTATTGACCGAGAATAGTTCTTGGTCATGTCTACATAGTTCTCGAACCCGTAGGGTCCGCACGCTTCACGTTACGATGACAGTTTTATTATGAGTTTGATGTACCGAAGGAGTTCGGAGTCCCGGATGAGATCGGGGACATGACGAGGAGTCTCAAAATGGTCGAGACGTAAAGATCGATATATTGGACGACTATATTCGGAGTTCGGAAAGGTTCCGAGTGATTCGGGTATTTTTCGGAGTACCGGAGAGTTACGGGAATTCGCCGGGGAGTATATGGGCCTTATTGGGCTTTAGGGGAAAGAGAGAGGAGAGGTTGGGCGCCCCCCAAGGCCTAGTCCGAATTGGACTAAGGGGAGGGGCTGCGCCCCCTCCTTCCTTCTCTTCTCTTCCCCCTTTCCTTGACTCCTACTCCTACTACTTGGAAGGGGGGGAATCCTACTCCCGGTGGGAGTAGGACTCCTCCTTGGTGCGCCTCCTCCTAGGCCGGCCACCCCCTCCCTTGCTCCTTTATATACGGGGGCAGGGGGGCACCCTAGAACACACAAATTGATCTACAGATCGTTCCTTAGCCGTGTGCGGTGTCCCCCTCCACCATATTCCACCTCGGTCATATCGTCGCGGAGTTTAGGCGAAGCCCTGCGCCGGTAGAACATCATCATCGTCACCACGCCATCGTGCTGACGGAACTCATCCCCGACGCTTTGCTGGATCGGAGTCCGAGGATCGTCATCGAGCTGAACGTGTGCTGAACTCGGAGGTGTCGTACGTTCGGTACTTGGATCGGTCGGATCGTGAAGACATACGACTACATCAACCGCGTTGTCATAACGCTTCCGCCTACGGTCTACGAGGGTACGTGGACAATACTCTCCCGTCTCGTTGCTATGCCATCACATGATCTTGCGTGTGCGTAGGAATTTTTTTGAAATTACTACGTTCCCCAACAGTGGCATCCGAGCCTAGGTTTTATGCGTTGATGTTATATGCACGAGTAGAACACAAGTGAATTGTGGGCGATACAAGTCATATTGCTTACCAGCATGTCATACTTTGGTTCAGCGGTATTGTTGGATGAAGCGGCCCGGACCGACATTACGCGTACGCTTACGCGAGACTGGTTCTACCGACGTGCTTTGCACACAGGTGGCTGGCGGGTGTCAGTTTCTCCAACTTTTGTTGAACCGAGTGTGACTACGCCCGGTCCTTGCGAAGGTTAAAACAGCACTAACTTGACGAACTATCGTTGTGGTTTTGATGCGTAGGTAAGAACGGTTCTTGCTCAGCCCGTAGCAACCACGTAAAACTTGCAACAACAAAGTAGAGGACGTCTAACTTGTTTTTGCAGGGCATGTTGTGATGTGATATGGTCAAGACGTGATGCTATATTTTATTGTATGAGATGATCATGTTTTGTAACCGAGTTATCGGCAACTGGCAGGAGCCATATGGTTGTCGCTTTATTGTATGAAATGCAAACGCCATGTAATTGCTTTACTTTATCACTAAGCGGTAGTGATAGTCGTAGAAGCAATAGATGGCATAACGACAACGATGCTACGATGGAGATCAAGGTGTCGCGTCGGTGACGATGGTGATCACGACGGTGCTTCGTAGATGGAGATCACAAGCACAAGATGATGATGGCCATATCATATCACTTATATTGATTGCATGTGATGTTTATCCTTTATGCATCTTATCTTGCTTTGATTGACGGTAGCATTTTGAGATGATCTCTCACTAAATTATCAAGAAGTGTTCTCCCTGAGTATGCACTGTTGCGAAAGTTCTTCGTGCTGAGACACCACGTGATGATCGGGTGTGATAGGCTCTACGTTCAAATACAACGGGTGCAAAACAGTTGCACACGCGGAATACTCAGGTTAAACTTGACGAGCCTAGCATATAACAGATATGGCCTCGGAACACGGAGATCGAAAGGTCGAGCGTGAATCATATAGTAGATATGATCAACATATTGATGTTCACTGTTGAAACTACTCCATCTCACGTGACGATCGGACATGGTGTAGTTGATATGGATCACGTAATCACTTAGAGGATTAGAGGGATGTCTATCTAAGTGGGAGTTCTTAAGTAATATGATTAATTGAACTTAAATTTATCATGAACTTAGTCCTGGTAGTATTTTGCAAATTATGTTGTAGATCAATAGCTTGCGTTGTTGCTTTCATATGTTTATTTTGATATGTTCCTAGAGAAAATTGTGTTGAAAGATGTTAGTAGCAATGATGCGGATTGGATCCGTGATCTGAGGTTTATCCTCATTGCTGCACAGAAGAATTATGTCCTTAATGCACTGCTAGGTGACAGACCTATTGCAGGAGCAGATGTAGATGTTATGAACGTTTGGCTAGCTCAATATGATGACTACTTGATAGTTTAGTGCACCATGCTTAACAGCTTAGAATCAGGACTTCAAAGACGTTTTGAACGTCATGGACCATATGAGATGTTCCAGGAATTGAAGTAAATATTTCAAGCAAATACCCAAGTTGAGAGATATGAAGTCTCCACCAAGTTCTATAGCTAAAATATGGAGGAGAATCGCTCAACTAGTGAGCATGTGCTCAGATTGTTTGAGTACTTCAATCGCTTGAATCAAGTGGGAGTTAATCTTCCAGATAAGATAGTGATTGTCAGAATTCTCTAGTCACCATTACTAAGTTACTAGAACTTCGTGATGAACTAGAGTATGCAAGGGATGACGAAAACGATTCCCGAGCTCTTCGTGATGTTGAAATCGACGAAGGTAGAAATCAAGAAAGAGCATCAAGTGTTGATGATTGACAAGACCACTAGTTTCAAGAAAAGGGCAAAGGCAAAGAAAGGGAAACTTCAAGTAGAATGGCAAACAAGTTGTCACTCCCGTGAAGAAGACCAAAGCTGGACCAAAGCCTGAAACTGAGTGCTTACACTGCAAAGGAAATAGTCACTGGAAGCGGAAATGCCCTAAATATTTGGTGGCTAAGAAGGATGGCAAAGTGAACAAGGGTGTATTTGATATACAGGTGTTTGATGTGTGCCTTACTAGTGTTTATAGTAGCCCCTGAGTATTTGATACTTGTTCGGTTGCTAAGATTAGTAAATCGAAACAGGAGTTACATAATAAACAGAGACTAGTTGAGGGGAAGTGGCGATGAGTGTTGGAAATAGTTCCAAGATTGATATGATCATCATCACACACTCCCTATATTTTCGAGATTAGTGTTAAACCTAAATAAATGTTATTTAGCATTTGCGTTGAGCATGAATATGATTTGATCATGTTTGTTGCGATACGGTTATTCATTTGAAGTTAAAGAATAATTGTTATTATGTTTACATGAATAAGACCTTCGATGGTTATACACCCAATGAAAATAGTTTGTTGGATCTCGATCGTAATGATACACATATTCATAATATTGATGCCAAAAGATGCAAAGTTAATAATGATAGTGCAACTTATTTGTGGCACTGCCGTTTGGGTCATATCGGTGTAAAGCGCATGAAGAAACTCCATACTGATGGGCTTTTGGAATCACTTGATTATGAATCACTTGGTACTTGCGAACCGTGCCTCATGGGCAAGATGACTAAAACGCCGTTCTCCGGAACTATGGAGCGAGCAACTGATTTGTTGGAAATCATACATACTGATGTATGCGATCCAATGAGTGTTGATGCTCGTGGCAAGTATCGTTATTTTCTGACCTTCACAAGATGATTTGAGAAGATATGGGTATATCTACTTGATGAAACATAAGTCTGAAATAGTTGAAAGGTTCAAAGAATTTTAGAGTGAAGTGGAAAAATCATCGTAACAAGAAAATAAAGTTTCTGCGATCTGATCGCGGAGACAAATATTTGAGTTACGAGTTTGGTCTTTAATTAAAACAATGTGGAATAGTTTCACAGCTCACGCCACCTAGAACACCACAACGTTATTGTCGTGGATTTGTCACGTCAGATGTCCTAGTGAAAGGACTTAGTCGTGGAGCCATCGCTACGGGTTTACTTGAAGGGGTTAAAGCGGACACAAAGACACGAGGGTTTATACTAGTTCGGCCCCTTCGATGAAGGTAAAAGCCTACGTCTAGTTGTGATGGAATTGATGTGGTCTCGATGGCTAGGGAGCAAACAAGCTTCGCCTAGGCTCGAGTTGTGGTTGTCTCTCTTGAACCGCTGCCGGGTCGTCCCCTTATAAACATAGGTGACGCCCGTCGGCCCTCAGAGTCCCAACCGATTCATACTCGTATCCCGGTTGGTACCTCTCTATTCCTAACTTACAATACAAGTTATACATTAGGCCGGTTTACGGCTACAGGTTCTAAATCAACTACAGGCCTTGGGCCTTCATCTGTTTATACCACTAATGAAGCTAACCCGGCCCAAGTAAGCCGGTTTACGCCTAGTGGTAATATCCCCAACATTAGGCCCCAGATTGATTTGAACCGGTTCATGTCAATCCTTCTCAAAATCTTGTGTCTTGGACATCTTCTAGTAATTGGTAAACCGCCATGTCGTCATCATTTCTGGTTGCTGTAAACCAGGCATGACGTCATCATGAAATTTATCATTTATAACGCCCTCCTTTATCAATAGCTCCTGGATTCGCGTGCTTGACCTAACTCTGTTGCCTTATAAATAAGACCGAAGGGTCATTTCCTTTTCTTTCCCTTCGTCTCTTCTTCTTTGTCTTCCTTGCATCGCCAGCCTTGGAGCTCCGCCGCCGCCGTCGACCTCTGCCTCGTCTTGGGCCGCTGCATCAACCTGAACGCACCAGAGTACTGCGGTATCCTTCCACGTCTTCTCCGTTTCCAGTAAGCTTTCTTCTCTTCTTGATCTAGATCTGTTCCTAGGGTTTCATGTTCGCGCTGTGTTCGTCGCTTGCTCATACTCGTACTCTGACTCTTGAATGAATCTGTGAACCCCTGCTGTGTTTAGTAGCAATCTTTGAGCATCCGCCTGTAATTTCACATCTAAGTCCATAGATCTCACGCACATACCCGCTCAATGGTTCTCTTCCGTTCTGCCTTACTCTTCGGAATATTTTCTGTTTTTCTGAGCTTGCTGTAGATCCACGGCTGTAATAGGATCTTGTGAAACCTGTTTCTGCATACTTAGATGTCCACAACTTCAATTGCTTCTGATGTTTAGGTCAGGCGGTTTAACTTACCATAGAAAAAAGTTATTAAACCGGTATATACCATTAGTCCCCTTGTTGAACCGCCAGAATCCATATGATGCCGCATCGTAGAAAACCGGTTTATAGGTATTGCCTCCGGTTTAGTGTTGTTCAGACCAACACCTTCTTTTATCCAACATATTCTTGAACCGGATCACCTATTTCTTGTAGATCTCACCATGGCCAAACAAGTATATGAGTGCAATTGGGTTCCCTCTCGCGTCATAGAATCTCAGTTGGATGATCTAGTCCTGATCGGCGCTTTAGACAACAAAGATATGATCCACTGGAGGGTTCCTGGAAATGAATGTCCTCCCACACCTCAAGAGGGAGAGGTTGTGGTCTTTGCAGATCACTTGGCCCGGGGCTTCAAACCGCCTGGTTCTAAATTTTACCGGGATGTGTTAGCCAACTTTCAGCTCCGTCCACAGGATATTGGCCCCAATTCCGTTACCAATCTATGTCACTTTCAAGTACTCTCTGAGGTATACCTTCAAGAGGAGCCTTCAGTCGAGTTGTTTAGAGACTGCTTCCATTTAAACCGTCGCACTAAATTTACCGACGGCCCCAATACTGAATTGGGCGGTATGGCCATTCAGAAGAGGAAAGAGATCACTTATCCCCACGTCAAACTCCATACTCACCCCAAGGAGTGGAATGCAACTTGGTTTTATTGCAAAGATACCTCCCCTGACAATGAAAATCCCTTGCCTGGCTTCCGTCCGGAACGGCTCAGCAACACTCACCCTTTTCCACAAAGACTAAGCGCCAAGGAGAGAATTAAATATGCTCCGCAACTGTCCAAGCTCCGAGCCTTTATGGCCAACGGTTTAACGGGAATAGACCTTGCACGCTGTTGGATATCATGGAGCATACTGCCTCTGAGCCGGCGCTCCGGTTTGAATGTGCAAGTATACTGATAGCGTCGATGACCCACTACGACACACTAAAATCCAACTCTCCGACGATGAAGTCACAGATTCTGTAAAGAAGATGTTGAATGAACCGGAGCACCTCTGTGCTCAAACTGGTCTGCTTCCTTACTGCACCACCAACAAACCGCCAGCGGTAAGATTTTAGTTGCTCTATTGTCGAACCTGTTACTGCTTTATCTGTCTGACATTAATTACTGCTGAACCAGGGTGATAATCCGTTTTGGAGCAAGAAGCTTCCACAAGACAAAATGGAGAAGGAAGGGCGGTCAACCCGGCCCAAGACCAAGGTTATCAAGAAGCCAGCTCATAACAGAAAAACCACCGCTTCATCTGATCCAGCTATTGATGATGATGTGGGTAACCCGGACCTTGAGGTAGAACTTGATTCACTAGGCTTACTTTTTACACGCCTTATTGATGATGATGCTTGTCAGGACGACGCTGAAGCCAGCAATGCGGAAGTCGCTGAGGTAACTATTCTCTCTTCCGATTCAGAAATCTTGCCTTTGCCAAAATTTCGCCAGGCAAACCGGAAAGTTAAATTTTCTCATCCTCTTGCTTACTTGGATCCCAAATTTCTTATGAAGACTCAGCAACATGAAGCTCGCTGCACAACCCGGCACAGTGGCCAGGTAGTTACCTCCACCGGTTTACCAAACAGTCTGGTTCGAAAACGCCGCTCCGAGGTCTCCAACCTTTTTATTGATTTAAATCCTAAAGCGGGTTTCTTCCGTCAACCTCTTATTCCATCCGACTCCGATTATCAGGTTACTTCTCATTCATCTTCTGGTAATCGTCGGCCACTCAGCTGCCACCCTTGAAAACGGTTCTTGGGTAAGCTAAGCTGAACATATGCTTCCAGTATACTGTGTAATGGCTTATGCTGTTCCTTGACTCTTTGTTTTTCTTTCAGGGCCAAACCTAAACCAAGCAAGAAGGCCCGCCTGGATAAAGCGGCTGAAGAAGATGTAGCCCCAGAACATGACAAAGCGCTAGATCTTGAAGCGTTTGCTCCTGAGGATATTCCCAATGATCCTCTTTTGCAAGACGATGCTATTCCCGAAGAAAGGCCTATTAACACTTCAGTCTCTGCTGACCCGCCTGCCAACTCCGTCCGGATTGAGAAATCCCACAGTCCTACTGACAAACCGACCGCACCAACGCAAACCGGCGAGTCCAAAGATGATGATGTTGTGATTACCGGTGTAGGCCGCTTTGAACCCGGGAATCCTGTCACCTTAACCAAGCATACTGTAAAAGAGGATTTTTCCGCTCTGAACAAAGGAAAATGGGATGTTGAACTAGAGACATATGCTGCTCTGAGTGCCCAAGATCTTCATTCCGGCTATTTAAACCAGCTTTATACTAGCCGTGACTGTGAAGCTGGTCTGGTAAAGATGATGAGGGATAAATTTGAGGTAACTTACTTCTTTACTTACTGCCATTGTATCAGTCCTCCTAGCCCCCAAGGGCCGGTTTGTAACCTTCGTCAAACCGGGACTTGAATACGATCCTCAACACTTTGAAATCCATCAATATAGCCCCCAAGGGCCGGTTTAACTTAGCATAATTAAACCGGGGCTCCGATAAAAAACTATCCTGTCACGACCGGTTTTCCAATAAAAATATTTATTGATAAACCAGTCTTTTAAGTCCAGTATGAGAGAAATCCTCTTCACTGGTAGACAATTTCTTGATACAATAAGCCAGTAGCATAAAATTCCATTACAGGGTCGAACTGCGGTTGCTCAACCAAATTATTACAAGCACGCCAATAATTATACATAATGGCGGACAGGACACAGCGGTGTGGAGACATACTACTGACTCAAGGATAGGGTGGTGGTGGAAAAACACAGCGGGAAGGGAAATACAAGACTCTAAGTCTATCATTTCATCGAGCGTCGAGGTGAGGCTCGATGAATTTATTTGGTAGCGGAAGTGGATATAAAACAGTGACCAAATCCAGGGTCGCACGAGACTGACTGGGACTCCTCTAAGTGTCGGACTCGCTATCGAACTCTTCATCCATGAGATCGCCTTCGTCAGCATCTGGCCAAATCAACAAGCCAGTGAATACTTTGAAAGTACTCGCAAGACAGTTCGGACGTAAGATATAATAAATGCGTGCATGGATGCAACATGATTAATTCCTCAATGCACAATAAATAAAATTGGCATAACGGGGTAAGTAAAAAGGGAAACGGCGGTAGTCCGCCTGGAATCCCACAGAACATAAATAAAGACCGATCGGGTGTCTGAAGCGACGCCTCGAAAGGTGAGCAAATAAAAATAAGGAAAAGATGCCACAGTTGGGCGTCTTAGCGACACCACATAAAGGGCTTAAAAAAAGAATGCCACAGTCGGACGTCTGAGCGACATCGCAGAAAGGGCTTTAAAAGAAATGCCACAGCCGGACGTCTGAGCGACATCGCAGAAAGGGTTTTAAGAAGAAATGCCACAGTCGGACGTCTAAGCGACATCACAGAAAGGGCTTTAAAAGAAATGCCACAGCCGGACGTCTGAGCGACATCACAGAAAGGGCTTTAAAAGAAATTCCACAGCCGGACGTCTAAGCGACATCACAGAAAGGGCTTTATTCACAAGTAAATAATACTCATAATAAACATTTAATCCATGATAATAAACGGGTTAGTCCATCCACAGGAATAATCATTTAACCGGACTTAGCATTCATGCGATTCACCGGAGTCTCTGTCATCAAAACTGACAATTGATTAGGATAAGATGGAACGAATTTGGACATGGAATAGATGATTTGGAGGAATATATGACTCTGCAGAGTTTGTACAAAAATTTTCCCACAGCCAACGGATTTCCGTAGTCACGAAGGACTAGTTCCGTTTACGGTATTTCGGAAGAAAACACAGCTAACCGGTACACACCCATCCTACCTCTCGATGCTAGGAATCACCCTAGACATCGTCCAAGAAAAACTTTCGAGACGGGGAGATCACAATCTCGAATAATGGGATCAAATTTATATACGCGCGCTCTAAGGGGTGCCCCCCTCTCGGTCCCAACCGGAAACACCCATGCCCCCTGACCGGATGACTGGCTTTAATCCAGGGCCATGGAACCATCATCACGGCCTCTCCTTTTTGATGTGTACCATGGAAGCGGTTTGCAACTTACTAAACCATATTCCTTGCGGAAAACATGTGGTAGTACAAGGAAGGAAATGATAGGTACTGGACCGATATGGTTTGACACTGAAGTCACATAGTCTGGCGTAAGACTGGCATGCTACAACACTGCCATCGTACCCATCCTCATGCCAACACATGGCCATTCATATTCACATTCATCCATGTATGGATCATCGAACTCACTTACCTCATCATCACATAAAATAACGTTCATCGGTATGCTCACCAACATGCCGTGAAACTAACTAAATGCAAAACATGCCAAGACACTCATCATATCAAAAGTTCAAACATGCTTGCCTGGTTCAGAGTAGTCGGAGCCTAGCTCGGTGAAGTTCGCGGCTCCGTCACCTCCTTCGGTATCTACGGTATAAAGAAAATACATGCACTATCGTAAATACCAAGGAGTGCACAGAAGGTAAACCAAATATTTTTCAAATAAATCTTATAAAAAACTAGGCAAAATTTTAAAGAGAACAGACAAAGAATCAATCAAAAATACTTTTCTGTTTAAAAGTTATAAGGGTTTTTGTCCAGGGACTATTCTGTAATGAAACAGAAGATTTCCAGGGGCTAGTTTATAAAAACAGAAAATGCTTCGGTAGCGACTACGCCAACCCAAAGAGAAGACGCATCCTGCCCGAAGGCGCTTCCAGAAAACAATTCGAGAGAGAGAGCAGAGAGGCTGACGGTGGGGTCCCACCCGTCAGGTTTAAATGTTCAAACGGGGCGGCAGAGTTCGCCGGCGCCCGAGAGCCGCGGTGGTCGCCGGCGGCGATCCACGGCGTGGCAGAGAGATCGGAGGGTACCTCCGTGCTTAGGGCACCCTTCCGCGTCAGTTGATGGTGGTGGAGTCGGTCGGCGAGCACCACGTCGACGGCGAGCTTTGCTCCGGCGGACGGCGGCTCGGGTGGTCGAGGGGCTCGTCGGAGAGGGCTGCAAAGGTTAAATTGAAGAGGGGGTTATGCTCCTGGCAGCTAGGGAGGGTAACGAGCGGGGTTGGAGCGCCGGAGATGGCCTTACCAGAACGAATCGGGCTGGAGGCCGAGGCGGGGCGAGGTGGCCGGAGCTGGGGGAGGAGACCTCCCCGAGGTCCCCCTAGTGGCCTGGCGGGGTGGTGGTGAGAAGTGGAGGTGCTGCGTGCACGAGAGTGAGCTCGGGGCCCCTTTATATAGGCGGTCCGAGGCGGTTGCCGTGAACGAGGATCACCGGCGAGTGATTACGGTGGCGTTGTGCTCGGTCGGGGTGGTTAGGGGGTCGAGCGTCATCACGGAGGTTCAAAGGGTCCGTTTTGGTGTCAAACTGGCCGGGGTTTGGGTGTTAAGGGCGAGCTCAACGGAACGGGGATGGCGCGGGCCCGTCGGCGGCGGAGAGCGCGTTCCGTGCTTGCCGGCCACGGTGGCTATGCCACGGGCGTGCGCTGGTGTGCATGAGGCCACGCGGAGAGCCAGGGAGCGATGGGTGGCGCGGAACGGCGTTCTGCCGTGGTGTGCCTCCTGTCGGCTGCCACGGGAGGTCCCGACGCCACAGAAGACGCCGGCGAGGGCAGGCCAGCGCGCTACCGACGCCAGGAAGGCTCCACGCACGCGTGTGAAGCTTCGGACAAGAGAAAGAGGCAGCGAGGAACGTGCCAAGGGCACTGTGGCCGCGTGACTGAAACTGACGAACTGAAGATGACACTGAAACTGAATTTTCTGAACTTTGAACAGTGACAGTGCCCACAAGGTGTTCGACAGAATGAAATTGGCCTCTGGTGATTTTTCCTTGAGCTGAATTTTGGTGGAGGGGCTTCTCCTTGCTCAAGTAGGCTGCATGATTTTTGGTGGAATTTTTGGAGCAGTGTGGATATGAATTTCACCAAATTTGGCAAATCTGGTCCAAACTTGCAGAGACTGTATTTTGAAAAATTTGAAAAGAGGAGGAGTGGATCAAGATGGTTCTGGGTTGTGGGTTCAAAGGACAATCCAGGAGAATTGGTTTGAGGTCAAAACTCAAATGAAAAGGTGTACTTGCTTTGAAAATCCCTCAGGCTTCAAATAATTTTCAGAATTGATTTGAGAGGGAAAAATAATTAGAATAAAATCCAAAACTAGTTTGGATTAGTTGGGACAGAGAACTTAGGTTGATCACAAGGGGGAGGGGAGGTTTTGGAGGGGTTTTATCTCATGGACAAAAATACAAAGCCAAGGGTGGCTTTAAAGATATGAAAATCCCAAATTTTCATAGAGCTTCACTTTAAAATAAAACAAATTAAAACTCCCAAAAAAAGTTTTTAGAGGGAACCAACAGAGAAGAAGTTTGCAAAAGATCAACCACCAAAGTTTGAAAGAAATAAAATCCTTGCCAAGGCAAAAAGGAAGTTTTTAAGAGGAAGGTTTTTTTTTGAAAAAGATTTTTTTTTAAAAGTCTCTCCTAAAAACCACAGAGTTTTTGATAAAAACCAAATAAAAATTTTGGAGTGTCACAACACCTACCCCCTTAGGAAAAATCTCGTCCCCGAGATTTCAGCTGATCCTTAAATAAGTGTGGATGCTCTGTCCGAAGAAAATCCTTGCTTTCCCAAGTTGCTTCACTGTCGGTGTGATTGCTCCACTGGACTTTGAAAAACTTGATGGTTTTCTGTCGGGTCCTCCTTTCAGACTCCTCTAATATCCTTATGGGACGTTCTCGATAAGTGAGGTCTGGCTGCACGTCAATGTTCTCATGGGATACTTGTTTCTCTGGGTTGTTTACGCACTTCCTTAATTGAGAGACGTGGAACACGTCGTGAATGTCGGACAAGTCTTTGGGTAAGTCTAGCTGGTAGGCTACAGTGCCTCTTCGTGCCACTATGCAAAATGGTCCAATGAATCTTGGTGCTAATTTTCCTTTAATCTTAAACCGTTGCAATCCTCTCATCGGGGATACTCTCAAATATACGAACTCACCGGGTTCGAAGCTGACCCTACGATGTTTCTGATCATAATAACTTTTCAGTCGACTTTGAGCGGTCTTAAGTCGGACCCTGATTAGCTTGACTTTTTCCTCGGCTTCTCTGAGCATATCTGGTCCAAATATGCGGCTGTCTCCGGTCTCTGACCAATTTAACGGGGTACGACATCTCCTTCCGTATAGGGCTTCGAAAGGAGCCATTTGCAGGCTGGCCTGGTAACTGTTGTTGTATGCGAACTCGGCATATGGCAGGCTGTCCTCCCAACTGGTTCCATAGGTGAGGACGCATGCTCTCAGCATGTCTTCTAAAACCTGGTTTACGCGTTCTGTTTGTCCATCAGTCTGTGGATGGTATGCGGTACTGAAGGCTAGTTGGGTCCCCAGAGCCTGTTGTAAATGTTCCCAAAATCTTGAGATGAACTGAGTGCCTCTGTCGGAAATTATAGTCTTCGGGACACCGTGCAGATAGACTATGCGGGAAAGATAAATCCTGGCAAGCCTCTGAGTGGTGTAGGTTGTCTTCACTGGAATAAAGTGTGCCACTTTGGTCAAACTGTCAGAGATGACCCATATGGCATCATTCCCGTGTTGTGACCGAGGTAATCCGACAATAAAATCCATCCCTATTTCATCCCATTTCCACTCAGGTATTTTGTTAGGTTGCAGTAGTCCGGCTGGTCTCTGATGTTCAGCTTTTATGCGTTGACATGAGTCGCAACATGCAATGAAGGCGGCTATGTCCCTCTTCATACCGTGCCACCAAAATCTTTCCTGAATATCCTTATACATTTTGGTTCCTCCAGGGTGGATCGAATATGGAGTGGTGTGTGCTTCAGCTAAAATTTGCTGTTTAAGGTCTTCTATGCTTGGCACGCATAGCCTTTCTCCGTACCATAATATTCCTTCATTGTCTATGACGAATTCCGAGACCTTGTCCATACTCAACTTTCTTTTAATTCCTTCAATGCTGGGGTGACCGGACTGAGCCTCTTTAATTTTCTCCACAAGGTGTGGTTGTATTTCCACGTTTGATATGGTGCCTTCTGCTACCATTATCAAGTTGAGCTTGGCAAATTCTTGATGGAATTCGGGCCTCAAGCTGTGCAGATAGTTCCCGTCGGAGCTGGGGTTCCGACTCAGGGCATCGGCTACTACGTTTGCTTTCCCTGGATGGTAATGGATACCAACATCATAATCCTTTACCAATTCCAACCAGCGGCATTGCCGTAAATTTAGTTCTGGCTGCGTAAAAATGTATTTGAGGCTTTTGTGATCCGTATATATCTCACATCGATTCCCAAGTAGGAAATGCCTCCATTCCTTGAGTGCATGGATAACTGCTGCCATTTCTAAGTCATGAGTGGGATAATTTTCCTCGGGCTTGCGAAGTTGCCTTGAAGCGTAGGCGACAACCTTGCCTTCTTGCATCAACACGCATCCGAGACCCTTTCTGGACGCGTCACAAAATACTTCAAAATTCTTGTGTATATCGGGTACAATTAATACCGGTGCTGTTGTTAATTTCCGCTTTAGCTCTTGGAAACTTTTCTCGCAGGATTCTGTCCACTCAAACTTCTTATCTTTCTTGAGTAACTGTGTCATAGGCTTGGATATGGTGGAAAATCCTTCAATAAATCTGCGGTAATATCCTGCCATTCCCAAGAAACTTCGTATGTCCGTTACGCTGGCTGGTGACTTCCAGTCAAGTACGGCCTTGACTTTCTCTGGGTCCACTGCTATACCGTCTTGAGTCGGCACGTGGCCTAGAAAACCTACTTGTCTTAGCCAAAATTCACACTTGCTGAACTTGGCATACAATTGGTGTTTCCTTAGTTCTCCTAGTACAATCCTGAGATGTTCTGCGTGCTCTTCTGGTGTTTTGGAGTATACCAGAATATCGTCGATGAATACCACGATGAATTTTTCCATAAACTTCATAAATACTTTGTTCATGAGGTGAACAAAATATGCCGGGGCGTTAGTTAACCCAAATGGCATCACTGTGAACTCGTACAGTCCATATCTGGAGGTGAAGGCTGTTTTGGGGATATCTTCTGTTCGTACCTTCAATTGATGGTATCCTGACCTTAAGTCAATTTTTGAGAATACCTTGGCCTGAGCAAGTTGATCAAACAAATCGTTTATCCTTGGCATCGGGTATTTGTTTTTGACTGTGACCATGTTAAGTGCTCGATAGTCAATACACAATCTCAGCGTTCCATCCTTCTTCTTGGCAAATAAAATTGGTGATCCCCAAGGTGAGGAGCTGGCTCGAATGTATCCTTTTTCCAGTAATTCCTTTATTTGCTTCTTCAATTCGATCAACTCGGATGGTGCCATTCTGTATGGTTTCTTGTATATGGGGGTGGTTCCTGGTGCTAGCTCAATGCGGAATTCTATTTCTCGGTCTGGTGGCATGCCTGGCAGCTCTTCAGGGAATACATCTGGAAATTCACACACTACTGGAACCTTGTTTAGCTCAGAAACGTCCACCTTATTTAATCTCGGTTGCCGGGGTCTTTTTCCTTCCTTGGCTGATACTCTTATTGTCTTCCCTTGGTGGTGTGTGAGAATCACGGTCCTGTTGAAACAGTCGATAAAACCTTTATTGGTGGTTAGCCAATCCATCCCTAGGATGACATCCAGTCCTTTATTTTCCAGTATAATAAGATTTGCGTAAAACTCCAATCCTTCAAACTCAATGGCCACATTCTGACAGTAATTCTGAGAAACTTGCTGAATCCCGGGGGACTTGATTAATATGGATTTCTCCAAAGGAAGCATCGAGAAATTATTTTGCAAAGCAAAACTTTTCGAGATGAAAGAGTGAGAAGCTCCAGAATCAAACAAAACCATTGCAGGTATTGTGTTGACAGGAAACGTACCGAGTACGATATCCGGAGCATTTTTTGCCTCCTCTTTGGTTACGTTGTTCAGATGACCCTTCCTGTGGATATTGTTGGGATTGAAATTGTTTCGCTTGGGCGCTGAATTATTGCCGCCGTTGTTCGGCTTTGGGGTTGAGTTCCTTGGCTTGGGGCACTATTTGGCATAATGCCCTTCTTCTCCACAAGCGTAACAAGTAATGCTGGGACGATAGGTGAATTCCTTGTCCCTTGCATGAAAATTCTTGATTGGGCGTGAGACATTGGATGAGAATTTGGGTGTCCCACCCTTTTTAAAATCTGTCTTGCTTCGGTGATTGCGAGTGTGATTAGTCTGGTCCCTTTTTCGCTTGCGGATATCTTCCAGACTGCGTCTCTCATTTTCCAGAGTAATGGCCTTGTCCACCAGCGTTTTAAAATCAGGAAAAGTGTGTACGACCAGTTGGCATTTAAGCGCGGGCGCCAGACCGTCAAGGAATTTCTCCATCTTCTTGATTTCAGTCATACGCTCCTCATTGGCGTAGCGGGATAATAGGGTAAATTAACTGTTGTAATCTGACACTGTCATGTTCCTTTGTTTGAGGTCATCGAATTCTCTCTTCTTGATTTTCATAATACTCTTAGGAATATGTGCACCACGGAAACCTTCCTTGAAATCATCCCAGGTTATGTCATTTTCGTTGGGATGCAAGTGCAGAAAATTCTACCACCACGATGCGGCTGCTCCTGTGAGATAGTGTGGAGCATATAGCACTTTCTCGAGATCTGAACACTTTGCAATAATTAATTTCCTCTCCATATCTCGAAGCCAGTCCTCGGCTTCAAGAGGCTTGTCAGTGTGAGAAAATGTTTGAGGACGTGTCTTCTGTAGCTCAGACAACTTGGAATGTTGCTGATATTGTCCATGATGATTCCCCATGTTGATGACTTGGTTCATCATCTCGCGATGTTGTTGCTGACTCTGTTCATAAAGGCGGCACATTTGTGAAAGTGCCGATTCACTGCCTTGTTGGCTTGACTGTCCCTGAGTGAACTCATTGTTGGGTTGAGTATCATGAATTTCCTCTGGTGGAGTTGGCATGGAACGTGTCCAAGGACGAGACATTTTTCACTCTGGGAAAAATATTTTTGTAAAACTTTTAAGAAAAGCGGAAAGAGTCGCAAAACAAAACCATAAAAGCATAAAGCTGGCAGATAAAATTAAATACCCAAGCTTACTTAAGAAAAAAAAACAAATCAACTTGCGCACGGAGAAGGACTGCTCATTACATATCTTACACACGGGCGGTAATTATACAATACATCACTCAGGATATGCGTACAAAATGCTGACATGTTATTTAGGCTAGTGCACTTCTCCAGATCCTACATGATGCACAAACAGGCTACTTCTCACAACCTATGTACATATCTTACAAGTGGTACAATACACGGCAGCTAAGCGTACTCAGGCAGAGATGTTGACGACCTCCCTTGCCCTGCCGAGGGCGAGGCGTAGCGAGGTTGGGGACTCGACTTCCTCCTCGCTAATGGGCTCCATACGTGTAGTGTTGCGCAGAGCGGACGGAGCGGTTGCCAGGGGCAGAGCAACACGTACAGGAGTGGGCGCGAAGGTTGGTGCAGTGCGCGCTAGAGTAGGTGCCATGACTTTGTTAAATTCTTCGGTAGAAGGCAGGCGACGAGTAGGCGTAGAAGATGCTGATGACGAGACAAAAGTCAGTGGCGGAGCGATGGGTAGGAGCTCCCTCCTGTTGGCAGCACAGCCATGGACTGAGTCCATGCGGGTAGCTATGAAGTCGTCCACCAGGTTGTCGAAGGCTGCCTCCAAGGCTCGGAGATACTCAATGAGCATCTCAAAAGCCTCATCTCGTTCTCCTCTGGGGCAGGAGTATGCGTAGTGACAGGTGTAAGGCACATGGCACAGAAGATAACGGTAACGACGAGTCTTCATCACGGGAAGGACATCCCTGAGACGAGCTATTGCCTCGCGGGCTGCCATCTGCATAGCATGCCTCTCCGTAGGCATGGCTCTTCCCACGAACCGGAAGCGACGTAACTCACCACGCCCTCCCCTAAACTGCACCGCGGCCTGGTGCATGGTCAGACCGTCGTTGACTCGGTGCTGGCAGAGTGAGAAGACTGGGCGCACGGATGGCCCCATCGCGACCTGAACGATGAAAGAAAGAAGCTTGACGAACCCATCGGGCACGTTGGCGAAGGTCTGAGACTCGCAGCTGTTGTCGGCCATCTACAAAAGTAGGCAAAAATTCTGCAGGGTCAGATCATAAATTTATGCTGACTGACAGAAAATGACTACAATTGCAAAAACAAAAAAAAAGCTCTGTCATGCTAATAACTAATTAGCGATCGCACCTAGTGGCTTCCTACAATCAGCCTGGCTCTGGTACCAAGCTTGTCACGACCGGTTTTCCAATAAAAATATTTATTGATAAACCAGTCTTTTAAGTCCAGTATGAGAGAAATCCTCTTCACTGGTAGACAATTTCTTGATACAATAAGCCAGTAGCATAAAATTCCATTACAGGGTCGAACTGCGGTTGCTCAACCAAATTATTACAAGCACGCCAATAATTATACATAATGGCGGACAGGACACAGCAGTGTGGAGACATACTACTGACTCAAGGATAGGGTGGTGGTGGAAAAACACAGCGGGAAGGGAAATACAAGACTCTAAGTCTATCATTTCATCGAGCGTCGAGGTGAGGCTCGATGAATTTATTTGGTAGCGGAAGCGGATATAAAACAGTGACCAAATCCAGGGTCGCACGAGACTGACTGGGACTCCTCTAAGTGTCGGACTCGCTATCGAACTCTTCATCCATGAGATCGCCTTCGTCAGCATCTGGCCAAATCAACAAGCCAGTGAGTACTTTGAAAGTACTCGCAAGACAGTTCGGACGTAAGATATAATAAATGCGTGCATGGATGCAACATGATTAATTCCTCAATGCACAATAAATAAAATTGGCATAACGGGGTAAGTAAAAAGGGAAACGGCGGTAGTCCGCCTAGAATCCCACAGAACATAAATAAAGACCGATCGGGTGTCTGAAGTGACGCCTCGAAAGGTGAGCAAATAAAAATAAGGAAAAGATGCCACAGTCAGGCGTCTTAGCGACACCACATAAAGGGCTTAAAAAAAGAATGCCACAGTCGGACGTCTGAGCGACATCGCAGAAAGGGCTTTAAAAGAAATGCCACAGCCGGACGTCTGAGCGACATCGCAGAAAGGGCTTTAAGAAGAAATGCCACAGTCGGACGTCTAAGTGACATCACAGAAAGGGCTTTAAAAGAAATGCCACAGCCGGACGTCTGAGCGACATCACAGAAAGGGCTTAAAAGAAATGCCACAGCCGGACGTCTAAGCGACATCACAGAAAGGGCTTTATTCACAAGTAAATAATACTCATAATAAACATTTAATCTATGATAATAAACGGGTTAGTCCATCCACAGGAATAATCATTTAACCGGACTTAGCATTCATGCGATTCACCGGAGTCTCTGTCATCAAAACTGACAATTGATTAGGATAAGATGGAACGAATTTGGACATGGAATAGATGATTTGGAGGAATATATGACTCTGCAGAGTTTGTACAAAAATTTTCCCACAGCCAACGGATTTCCGTAGTCACGAAGGACTAGTTCCGTTTACGGTATTTTGGAAGAAAACACAGCTAACCGGTACACACCCATCCTACCTCTCGATGCTAGGAATCACCCTAGACATCGTCCAAGAAAAACTTTTGAGACGGGGAGATCACAATCTCGAATAGCATGGGATCAAATTTATATACGCGCGCTCTAAGGGGTGCCCCCCTCTCGGTCCCAACCGGAAACACCCATGCCCCCTGACCGGATGACTGGCTTTAATCCAGGGCCATGGAACCATCATCACGGCCTCTCCTTTTTGATGTGTACCATGGAAGCGGTTTGCAACTTACTAAACCATATTCCTTGCGGAAAACATGTGGTAGTACAAGGAAGGAAATGATAGGTACTGGACCGATATGGTTTGACACTGAAGTCACATAGTCTGGCGTAAGACTGGCATGCTACAACACTGCCATCGTACCCATCCTCATGCCAACACATGGCCATTCATATTCACATTCATCCATGTATGGATCATCGAACTCACTTACCTCATCATCACATAAAATAACGTTCATCGGTATGCTCACCAACATGCCGTGAAACTAACTAAATGCAAAACATGCCAAGACACTCATCATATCAAAAGTTCAAACATGCTTGCCTGGTTCAGAGTAGTCGGAGCCTAGCTCGGTGAAGTTCGCGGCTCCGTCACCTCCTTCGGTATCTACGGTATAAAGAAAATACATGCACTATCGTAAATACCAAGGAGTGCACAGAAGGTAAACCAAATATTTTTCAAATAAATCTTATAAAAAACTAGGCAAAATTTTAAAGAGAACAGACAAAGAATCAATCAAAAATACTTTTCTGTTTAAAAGTTATAAGGGTTTTTGTCCAGGGACTATTCTGTAATGAAACAGAAGATTTCCAGGGGCTAGTTTATAAAAACAGAAAACGCTTCGGTAGCGACTACGCCAACCCAAAGAGAAGACGCATCCTGCCCGAAGGCGCTTCCAGAAAACGATTCGAGAGAGAGAGAGCAGAGAGGCTGACGGTGGGGTCCCACCCATCAGGTTTAAATGTTCAAACGGGGCGGCAGAGTTTGCCGGCGCCCGAGAGCCGCGGTGGTCGCCGGCGGCGATCCACGGCGTGGCAGAGAGATCGGAGGGTACCTCCGTGCTCAGGGCACCCTTCCGCGTCAGTTGATGGTGGTGGAGTCGGTCGGCGAGCACCACGTCGACGGCGAGCTTTGCTCCGGCGGACGGCGGCTCGGGTGGTCGAGGGGCTCGTCGGAGAGGGCTGCAAAGGTTAAATTGAAGAGGGGGTTATGCTCGTGGCAGCTAGGGAGGGTAACGAGCGGGGTTGGAGCGCCGGAGATGGCCTTACCAGAACGAATTGGGCTGGAGGCCGAGGCGGGGCGAGGTGGCCGGAGCTGGGGGAGGAGACCTCCCCGAGGTCCCCCTAGTGGCCTGGCGGGGTGGTGGTGAGAAGTGGAGGTGCTGTGTGCACGAGAGTGAGCTCGGGGCCCCTTTATATAGGCGGTCCGAGGCGGTTGCCGTGAACGAGGATCACCGGCGAGTGATTACGGTGGTGTCGTGCTCGGTCGGGGTGGTTAGGGGGTCGAGCGTCATCACGGAGGTTCAAAGGGTCCATTTTGGTGTCAAACTGGCCGGGGTTTGGGTGTTAAGGGCGAGCTCAACGGAACGGGGATGGCGCGGGCCCGTCGGCGGCGGAGAGCGCGTTCCGTGCTTGCCGGCCATGGTGGCTGTGCCACGGGCGTGCGCTGGCGTGCATGAGGCCACGCAGAGAGCCAGGGAGCGATGGGCGGCGCGGAACGGCGTTCTGCCGTGGTGTGCCTCCTGTCGGCCGCCACGGGAGGTCCCGACGCCACAGAAGACGCCGGCGAGGGCGGGCCAGCGCGCTACCGACGCCAGGAAGGCTCCACGCACGCGTGTGAAGCTTCGTACAAGAGAAAGAGGCGGCGAGGAACGTGCCAAGGGCACTGTGGCCGCGTGACTGAAACTGACGAACTGAAGATGACACTGAAACTGAATTTTCTGAACTTTGAACAGTGACAGTGCCCACAAGGTGTTCGACAGAATGAAATTGGCCTCTGGTGATTTTTCCTTGAGCTGAATTTTGGTGGAGGGGCTTCTCCTTTCTCAAGTAGGCTGCATGATTTTTGGTGGAATTTTTGGAGCAGTGTGGATATGAATTTCACCAAATTTGGCAAATCTGGTCCAAACTTGCAGAGACTGTATTTTGAAAAATTTGAAAAGAGGAGGAGTGGATCAAGATGGTTCTGGGTTGTGGGTTCAAAGGACAATCCAGGAGAATTGGTTTGAGGTCAAAACTCAAATGAAAAGGTGTACTTGCTTTGAAAATCCCTCAGGCTTCAAATAATTTTCAGAATTGATTTGAGAGGGAAAAATAATTAGAATAAAATCCAAAACTAGTTTGGATTAGTTGGGACAGAGAACTTAGGTTGATCACAAGGGGGAGGGGAGGTTTTGGAGGGGTTTTATCTCATGGACAAAAATACAAAGCCAAGGGTGGCTTTAAAGATATGAAAATCCCAAATTTTCATAGAGCTTCACTTTAAAATAAAACAAATTAAAACTCCCATAAAAAGTTTTTAGAGGGAACCAACAGAGAAGAAGTTTGCAAAAGATCAACCACCAAAGTTTGAAAGAAATAAAATCCTTGCCAAGGCAAAAAGGAAGTTTTTAAGAGGAAGGTTTTTTTTTTGAAAAAGAATTTTTTTTAAAAAGTCTCTCCTAAAAACCATAGAGTTTTTGATAAAAACCAAATAAAAATTTTGGAGTGTCACATATCCTTAGAAACATAATTTGATCAAATAGCCATTAGCCCCCAAGTGCCAAGTTGAATACATGTATTGAGCTTGGGACTTTGCAATCTAGTAATATATGAAAATTGAAGGTGCATTAGCCCCCAAGTATCAGGCGTATAACTTTGTTATGTGGTTGATACTTCAATTTCTTGGACTGCTTGTTTAAAGCTAAATGCTGTCTGTATGCAGGCTGAGGTGAGAATCAAGGAGGACCGGATTGCCGATTTGCAGGAGACCTTAAAAACCCAACAGGTTGAAATAGATAAGGCAAGGGAAGAATTAACCAGCGCCTTGAGCATCGCTGAACAGCTAGAGGAAGGCTTCAAGAAAGAGCGGGCTGATTGGGCCACTGAGAAGGCCGCTTTAACCAAAAGAGCTGAAAATGCTGAAGCTGCCCTTAAACCGGTGGTGGATGAACTTACAGCCGTAAAGCGGCAAATACACTCCATGACCGCTGCGATCTTTGGTAAGCTCCTTTTAGCTTCTGTGATAACTTGAACCTGCTTTAATATACATCCGGTTTGAGACCGTCCCTGTATTGTTGCAGGTACACGCATCGGGCACCTGGGGTCAGATGTGCGGAAGAAGTTGAAGGCTGCCTACACCTTAGTGGAACAACTGTATACCAGAGCCCAGCGGATCATCACCACAGCCTCTCATAACAACCCGGCACCCTCTTTAATCCAGGACACTCTGAACAGGTTGTCAATGCTTCCTGCCCGGATTGAGGAACTGAAAAAATCTGCAGCGCGAACCGGAGCCATTAATGCCTTGATCCGGGCAAAGGCATGGGTGCCAGACTTCGATCCTGTGGAGGCAGCTCAAGGCTATCCCAGCCTGAAGGAAGACGGCTCCGAGTTCAACAAAGATGATTTGAGGGCAATAAACCGTGCAGTGCGCCCTCTGGCTTGTCAATTAGCTAAAGAGGCAGACTTGACGCATTATCAAGCGCAATACAACGATCAGAACAAGCGAGTGCCTGCCCCAACCCTTGAAGCGGAGAATCTGATTCCTCCAATCCGTAAGCATACTTACGCTCCTAATATTGAACCGTCTTCTCTGATCCATGAAGAGGCTGTTTTCCAAGCTTTAATGGGAATCGACTGGACCGCTGTTGATTTCCAGCCAATGGATAGAGACGAGGAGGCTGAAGCGGCGGAGGACGATGAGCAGGCTTGAACTGGAGGCCAGTTTAGATAGGTGTCTTTGGCATCCTTCCAAAATAACAATGATCTTATTTGGGCACCGTGTTGCCTTGTAATAGGATAGTCCATACTTCTGCCTTGAGTATGCCTTCATGCATAAGTACTGATGCTTTTGTTGGAAAGACCTCTATTTATACTTCCTGCCATCAGAAAAAATTTGAACTTCGGTGGCGGTTATACCGCCAGCCGGTTTATGATCTTGATATATGTATCAGCAATGTAACAAAAATAGGTGATACAAAGTACCTGCCATATCTGGGCATGAAGCTGGCTTAGCCAGGCTTGAAGCAGAGGTTGTATAAACCGTTACCGTCAAAAAAGGGGGGAGAAAACAGCTCCCGTATAAACCGTGCTAGGTCATTATAAGCCCCTCTGTTACTCCATGATGTTAACAGGAAGGGTAAACCGGGCCTATTGCTCCGGTTTAAAAGGGAATCAAATCCATCAGCTGAACCGGAAAAAGGTGTTGTTGACATAAAGGAAATACAACAAAAACAAAGAAAAACAGGCCATGAAAATAACATGGAAGCAAAGGCAATAATAAAGACCGTTTGCAAAAAATATGCTATACTGAGCTGATCAGATGGTGTTACCATGGTCGGACAGGATCAAGCCCCCAATAGGAGTGACAATGATTCAAGTCAGCCAGGTCCCCAAATGAAATCGTGGCATATATGCCAATCAAGAGGCGTGGCAATGGTTCGGGTTCGACCAAGCCCCCAAGTGATTTTGTGGCCTTAGGCCGATCAAGAGGCATGACTGGTTCAGACTTGACCATGTCCCCAAGTGATCTGGTGGCTTTCGCCTATCAAAAGGTGTCGCGTTGGTTCGGACGCGACCAAGGCCCCAAGTGATATATCAATAGAAAGCAAATTTCAAGGGGTAAACCGGAGGTCGTTTGAAAACAGAACCACTCCATGTAACCACGCATGATAAGAAAGACAAAGACCCCGCTTTAGCTGAGGCTCCGGTTTTATTATATCAAAGATAATATATACACTGTCATAATATGTACATAGATAGAGCCAGTGACTCAAGTGTAGTAAGGCCGAAGATGGGCTATGTTCCACGGCTTGTTGGTCTCCTCCTCTGATGTGCGTGAGTCTTTATGCTCTTGAATATCAATAAGATAGTACGACCCGTTGTGCAGATTCTTGCTGACCACAAAAGGTCCCTCCCAAGGTGGGGATAACTTGTGCATATCTGTCTGGTCTTGGATGAGTCGAAGCACCAAATCTCCTTCTTGAAAAGTTCTGGTTCTAACCCGGCGACTGTGATAGCGACGAAGATCTTGTTGGTAAATCGCCGAACGGGCAGCCGCTATATCACGCTCCTCGTCCAATAGGTCCAAAGCGTCTTGCCGTGCTGTCTCATTGTCCGCTTCAACATAAGCTGCCACACGAGGCGAATCGTGCCGGATATCACTAGGGAGAACTGCCTCTACTCTGTAGACCATGAAAAATGGCGTGTATCCTGTGGATCGGTTGGGCGTAGTATTGATACTCCATAGCACAGATGGTAGTTCTTCAACCCAACATCCTGGTGTTCTTTGCAATGGGACCATAAGCCGGGGTTTGATGCCTCGCAAGATCTCTTGATTAGCTCGTTCTGCCTGTCCATTGGACTGGGGGTGTGCCACTGACGACATGTCAAGTCGGATGTGCTCACGTTATAGAACTCCTTCATAGCGCCCTTGGATAAATTGGTACCATTGTCAGTAATGATACTGTGTGGAAAGCCAAACCGGAAAATCACCTTTTTGATGAACTGCACCACTGTTGCCGCATCACACTTGCTGACAGGCTCCGCTTCAACCCACTTGGTAAATTTGTCAACTGCCACCAAAAGGTGGGTTTTCTTATCCTTGGATCTTTTAAAAGGTCCGACCATATCTAGCCCCCAAGTTGCAAACGGCCAAGTTATTGGGATCATCCTCAATTCTTGAGCCGGCACATGAGCACGCCTTGAAATTTTCTGACATCCATCACACCGTTTAACCAAGTCCTCCGCATCAGCATGCGCTGGCAACCAGTAGAACCCATGACAAAATGCCTTTGCCACAAGAGACTTTGAACCGGCGTGGTGTCCACAATCCCCTTCATGGATTTCTCTTAAGATTTCACAGCCTTCCTCAGGAGAAACACAACGTTGAAACGCCCCTGATACACTGCAATGATGCAATTCACCATTGACAATCGTCATAGACTTGGGTCGCCGGACTATCTGCCTGGCTAGAATCTCATCCTCTGGTAACTCCCCCCGGTTCATGTACGCAAGATAAGGAACTGTCCAATCCGGAATGACATGCAGGGCTGCCACCAATTGAGCCTCCGGATCAGGAATAGCCAAATCCGCTTCACCTGGGAGCTTGACTGACGGGTTGTGCAACACGTCCAGAAAGATATTAGGCGGGACCGGTTTTCGCTGAGAGCCCAACCGGCTTAAAGCGTCCACCGCTTCATTCTTCCGACAGTCCACATGATCCACTTGATAACCCTTGAAGCAACCCGCAATATTATCCACTTCCCGACGATATGCAGCCATGAGCGGGTCCTTAGAATCCCAAGTGCCAGACACCTGTTGAGCCACGAGGTCCGAGTCATCGAAGCACTTAACCCGGCTTAAATTCATCTCTTTAGCCATCCGGAGACCATGGAGCAAGGCTTCATACTCAGCTGCATTATTAGTACAAGGGAACATTAAGCGGAGAACATAACAAAACTTATCACCTCGTGGGGAAGTTAACACGACTCCAGCCCCCGAGCCTTCCAATTGCCTGGATCCATCAAAATGAATAGTCCAATATGTGTGATCCGGCTTCTCCTCTGGTGCCTGTAACTCCGTCCAGTCATTGATGAAATCAACAAGTGCTTGAGACTTCACCGCCGTCCGAGGTACGTACTTCAATCCGTGTGGCCCAAGCTCTATAGCCCACTTGGCAATCCGGCCAGTCGCCTCCCGGTTCTGTATGATATCACCCAAGGGAGCTGAACTGACCACTGTGATGGGGTGCCCTTGAAAATACTGCTTCAACTTCCGGCTGGCCATGAAAACACCATATACCAGCTTCTGCCAATGCGGATACCTTTGCTTGGATTCAATAAGCACCTCGTTGATATAATAAACCGGCCGCTGAACCGGATATTCCTTGCCTGCCTCCTTGCGTTCCACCACAATAGCCACGCTAACTGCCCGTGCATTGGTCGCTACGTATAATAATAGTGGCTCCTTGTCGACTGGAGCCGCAAGAACAGGCGGATTGGCTAATTGCCGCTTCAAGTCCTCAAATGCTTCATCAGCAGCCGGACTCCAGACGAAATGGTCTGTCTTCCTCAACATTTGGTACAAAAGGGATAGCCTTCTCTCCGAGGCGGCTGATAAACCGGCTCAGTGCGGCGATTCGGCCTGCCAAACGCTGAACATCGTTGATACACTTCGGTTTAGCCAGGGAGGTAATAGCCGTAATCTTCTCCAGATTAGCCTCAATTCCTCTGTTGGACACCAGGAAACCCAGTAACTTGCCTGCCGGAACACCAAAGACACACTTGGCCGGATTAAGCATCATCTTATAAACTCGCAAGTTGTCAAAGGTTTCCTTCAAATCATCCACCAGCGTCTCCTTCTGCCTTGACTTGACTACAATATCATCCACATAGGCGTGCACATTGCGGCCGATCTGTTTATGCAGGCAATTCTGTACACACCGTTGATAGGTGGCTTGGGCACTCTTGAGCCCGAAGGGCATAGATACATAGCAGAAGGCTCCAAAGGGAGTAATAAACGCTGTCTTCTCCTGGTCCTTAACCGCCATTTTGATCTGATGATATCCAAAATATGCATCCAAAAAACTCAAACGCTCACAACCCTCCGTGGCATCAATGATCTGGTCAATGCGGGGGAGGGCAAAAGGATCTGCTGGACAAGCCCTGTTAAGATCCGTGTAATCCACACACATACGCCAAGTGCCGTTTTTCTTAAGAACCAGCACCGGATTAGCAAGCCACTCTGGATGGAACACCTCAATGATAAAGCCAGCTGCTAAAAGCCTGGCCACTTCCTCTCCAATGGCTTTGCGCCTTTCTTCGTTAAACCGGCAGAGGAATTGTTTTACCGGTTTATACTTAGGATCCACATTAAAAGTGTGCTCAGCGAGTTCCCTCGGTACACCTGGCATGTCAGACGGTTTCCATGCAAAAATGTCCCGATTTTCACGGATGAACTCGATGAGCGCGCTTTCCTATTTGGGATCCAAGAGCACTGACAGTGAACTGCTTGGACCAATCGCCGGGCACGAAGTCAACAAGCTTGGTCTCAGCTGCCGATTTGAACTTCAGATCCGACTCATGCTCTGTAGTTGGCTTCTTCAAAGGGGTCATATCCGCCGGATCAACATTGTCCTTATAGTACTTCAACTCCTCCGTGGCACAGACCGACTCTGCATAAGCCGCATCACCTTCCTCACATTCCAAAGCGACCTTACGGCTCCCATGAACCGTTATTGTCCCCTTGTAACCCGGCATCTTGAGCTGCAAGTAGATATAACAAGGCCGTGCCATGAACTTGGCATAAGCCGGCCGCCCAAACAAGGCGTGATACGGGCTCCGGATCTTCACCACCTCAAAGGTTAGTTTTTCAGACCGAGAATCGTGTTCGTCCCCAAAAGCCACATCCAGGGCTATCTTACCAACAGGATATGCAGATTTGCCAGGCACCACACCATGGAACACCGTATTAGACGGTCTGAGATCCTTGTCTGTTAGACCCATGCGGCGGAATGTCTCATAGTATAGTATGTTAATACTGCTCCCTCCATCCATGAGTACCTTGGTGAATTTATAACCCCCCACCTAAGGGTCTACCACTAATGCTAGCTGGCCCGGATTATCAACCCGGGGCGGGTGATCTTCCCTGCTCCACACGATAGGCTGCTCCGACCAGCATAAGTAACGTGGTAAGGCCGGTTCAACAGAGTTCACCGCTCGCTTGTGGAGCTTTCGGTCGCGTTTATCCAAGCTAGTTGTGAAAACATGATATTGCCCATTGTTCAACTGTTTTGGCTGGCTCTGATAACCCGACTGCTGCTGCTGTTGCTGGCCATTCTGATTATTCTGGTTGTTGTGACCGCCCTGATTGAGACCTGAACCGGAAGCTCCATCGTGGCCCGGCCCATGGAAACCGGATCCTGAACCGCCACCTGACCCGCGGTCATACCGGAAGGCATTAGAGTTTTTGAACTCCTGCATAATATAACAATCCTTCCAAAGGTGGTTAGCCTGCGCCTCCTTCGTCCCGTGCTTTGGGCAAGGCTGATTCAACAAATAATTCAAACGGTCTGCGTTAGGATTGGGAGCCCCATTACGATTTGCCGCTTTACCTCTGCGCCACTGCCCCCTGTCCTGTGCGTTAGTGTTGGCCACAAAGTCCATGCTGCCATCCGCCTTCCGCTTGCCTCCGTTTCCATGACCCGACGGTTTGTACTGTTGCCCCTTGGAGTTGCTATTCTTCTTTCCCTTCCCTGCTTCATCATCATCAGTCTCGGGATCCTTGGTACTGTCTGAATCAGCATACTTCACTAAAGCGGCCATGAGAGTTCCCATGTCATTACAGAACCGCTTCATGCGTCCCAATTTCAATTTTAAAGGCTTAAACCAGCAGTTGCCTTCCAGGGTTAAGATCGCAGAGTCAGCATTGATCCTATCAGACGAGTGCAAAACTTCCGAAATGCGGCGCACCCAATGGGTCGTTGATTCTCCGTCCTCCTGGACACAAGCCGCCAGGTCTACTATGGACTTGGGCTGCTTACATGTATCCTTGAAATTCTGGAGAAACCGGGCCCGCAACTGGGCCCATGAGCTGATAGAATTGGGCGGCAGGCTCTTCAACCAAGTACGGGTCGTGCCTTCAAGCATCATGGTGAAGTATTTTGCACACGCGGTCTCATCCACATCCAGCATCTCCATGGCCATCTCATAACTCTCTACCCACGCTTCGGGAGATAAATCAGCGGTGTAATTCGGCACCTTGCACGGACCCTTAAAATCTTTGGGCAGGCGCACATTGCGTAAAGCGGGAACTAAACAAGGCACTCCCAAAGCGGAGGCGACCCCTGGTCCGGCGGAGGTGGTAGGACGAACCGGTGTAAGTTGACCCGCATCATTCTGTGCTGCTAACTCGGCCTCCCTTCGTGCCCAGGCCCGGTCCACCACATCCTGAGCATCGCGAACACCACCTGCCGGGTTATTGCCACGGGCCGCTTCACGGCCTCGCGCATTGCTTGATATGGCCGGTTCATCCATGCACCTGCTATAGCTCCGGCTTGGACGGGGCGTGGAGTGAATCTGATCACGACTGTACGAATATGCTTCCTGCTGAATCAGCATGGTCCGGAGAAGCTCCTTAACCCGGCGCGTCTCTATCGCTTGCGGAGAGTCCCCTTCGACCGGGATAGCCTCTAATCGCGCGGCAGCTGCAACAAGGTTGTCCATAGGATTAGAATAATGACCCGGGGGCGTCTGGACCGGCGGAGGAACCACAATGTTCTGTTGAGGGGGTTCCATCAGGCGGGGTTGGACTGTCGCCCCTGGCCCTGGTGCCTCGATCCGGTTTGCCTCCAGGTACTGCGGCGGATTACTGGGTCCAGCTCCTGGAGTGCGAAAGAGATTTCGGGGGTCAAACCCTAACGGCAGGCGTGATCTGTGCTTCCGCTTCAAGACCTCCTGTGATGTGTTCTGGTCAAGCATGAGCTTATAGGCCTGGGCGTCCAAAGCGGCCCGCTCTGCGGCCATCCTGTCTTTTTCTGCTGCTAGATCCGCTTTGGCTTGCACGATCTGCTCTCTCACCTTTGCGATCTCTGCATTATGGGCCTCCTGATCCGCCGGATTGTCCTCTGCCATAAGCGCGGCTAGTGCATCAAACAGATCAGATAGAACTTGAACCGGTGGGCGCACAAGGCCTCCTGCCCCTGCTGCCGCTGCCGCTGCTGATCCGGAGAGCATCGCTGCGGCGGTCGAAGAATGATTCGCCGCCTGTGTGCCGGCCATGAATATTCCAACCCGGTTGACCTAGCCTGGGGGGTCCAGAATACTGTCGCCATCGGAACAGCCCCTAACCTGGTCGTCTTGCAACTGGTATAGCGATTCGGTCTCTCCGGTCGAGGACTCGTCACTGGAATAGACGACAGTCTCGCTACCGTGTTCTGACTCGTCCTCACGCTCTCCTCTGTGGATGACTCCAACGAAGACAAGCTTCACGGCCGGTTTAGCCTGGGTAGATCTCGCACGCTGAACCGTCTCGACGAGGTCGGTGCAGATGTCTGGCTCAGGCCCAGGCTCACCGATCTTGCCGATGAAAACGTGTATGCCACCAAAGGGGACCCGGTATCCGTACTCGATCGAATCGGCCTCGGGACCCCATCCTGCGTCGTCGATGTAGATCCTGCCACGACGACACTTGGTCATCCGGACCACAACATAGCCTTTGAGTCCCTTGAGCTTGCCCTCCAAGATCGTCAAACCGTCGTGCGATAGCCCCACGGTGGGCGCCAACTGTCGTGGATTTGTCACGTCGGATGTCCTAGTGAAAGGACTTAGTCGTGGAGCCATCGCTACGGGTTTACTTGAAGGGGTTAAAGCGGACACAAAGACACGAGGGTTTATACTAGTTCGGCCCCTTTGATGAAGGTAAAAGCCTACGTCTAGTTGTGATGGAATTGATGTGGTCTCGATGGCTAGGGAGCAAACAAGCTTCGCCTAGGCTCGAGTTGTGGTTGTCTCTCTTGAACCGCCGTCGGGTCATCCCCTTATAAACGCAGGTGATGCCCGTCGGCCCTCAGAGTCCCAACCGGTTCATACTCGTATCCCGGTTGGTACCTCTCTATTCCTAACTTACAATACAAGTTATACATTAGGCCGGTTTACGGCTACAGGTTCTAAATCAACTACAGGCCTTGGGCCTTCATCTGTTTATACCACTAATGAAGCTAACCCGGCCCAAGTAAGCCGGTTTACGCCTAGTGGTAATATCCCCAACAGTTATGGTGTGTCCGAACATCGTAACCGCACTTTATTGATATGGTGCGATCTATGATGTCTCTTACTGTTTTACCACTATTGTTTTGGGGTTATGCATTAGAGACAGCTACATTCATGTTAAAAAGGGCACCATATAAATCCGTTGAGACGACACCATATGAACTGTGGTTTAGCAAGAAACCCAAGTTGTTGTTTCTTAAAGTTTGGGGCTGTGATGCTTATGTGAAAAGGTTTCATTCTGATAAGCTCAAACCCAAATCGGAGAAGTGCGTCTTCATAGAATACCCAAAGGAAACTGCTGGGTACACCTTCTATCACAGATCCGAAGGCAAGATATTCGTTGCTAAAAATGGATCCTTTCTAGAGAAGGAGTTTCTCTCGAAAGAAGTGAGTGGGAGGAAAGTAGAGCTTGATAAGGTAATTTGTACCTTCTCCCGAATTGGAAAGTAGTTCATCACAGAAATCAGTTCTAGTGATTCCTACACCAATTAGTGAGGAAGCTAATGATGATGATCATAAAGCTTCAGATCAAGTTACTACCGAACTTTGTAGATCTTCCAGATTAAGATCCGCACCAGAGTGGTACGGTAATCCTATTCTGGAAGTCATGTTACTAGACCATGATGAACCTACGAACTATGAGGAAGCGATGATGAGCCCAGATTCCACGAAATGGCTTGAGGCCATGAAATCTGAGATGGGATCCATGTATGAGAACAAAGTGTGGACTTTGGTGGAGTTGCCCGATGATCGGCAAGCCATATTGTATAAATGGATCTTCAAGAGGAAGACAGATGCTGATAGTAGTGTTACTATCTACAAAGCTCGACTTGTCGCAAAAGGGTTTTCGACAAGTTCAAGGTGTTGACTACAATGAGATTTTCTCAACTGTAGCGATGCTTAAGTCTGTCCGAATCATGTTAGCAATTGCCACATTTTATGAAATCTGGCAAATGGATGTCAAAACTGCATTCCTTAATGGTTTTCTTAACGAAGAGTTGTATATGATGCAACCAGAAGGTTTTGTCAATCCTAAAGGTACTAACAAAATGTGCAAGCTCCAGCGATCCATCTATGGACTGGTGCAAGCATCTCAGAGTTGGAATATACACTTTGATAAGTTGATCAAAGCATATAGTATTATACAGACTTGCGGTGAAGCCTGTATTTACAAGAAAGTGAGTGGGAGCGCTGTAGCATTTCTGATACTATATGTAGATGACATATTGTTAATCAGAAATGATATAGAATTTCTAGATAGCATAAAGGGATACTTGAATAAAAGTTTTTCAATGAAAGACCTCGGTGAAGCTGCTTACACATTAAGCATCAAGATCTATATAGATAGATCAAGACGCTTGATAAGATTTTTTTCAATGAGTACATACCTTGATAAATTTTTTGAAATAGTTCAAAATAGAACAGTCAAAGAAGGAGTTCTTGCCTGTGATGCAAAGGTGTGAAGTTGAGTAAGACTCAAGACCCGACCATGGCAGAAAATAGAAAGAGAATGAAAAGTCATTCCCTATGCCTCAGTCATAGGTTCTATAAAGTATGCTATGTTGTGAACCAGACCTATTGTATACCTTGCTCCGAGTTTGACAAAGGAATACAATTTTGATCTAAGAGTAGATCACTGGACAGCGGTCAAGAATATCCTTAGTAAGGACCAAGGAGATGTTTCTCGATTATGGAGGTGATAAAAGAGCCCGTCGTAAAAAGTTACAATGACGCAAGCTTTTACACCAATCCAGATGACTCTAAGTCTCAATCTGGATACATATTGAAAGTGGGAGCAATTAGCTAGAGTAGCTCCGTGCAGAGCATTGTGGACATAGAATATTTGCAAAATACATACGGCTCTGAATATGACAGACCCGTTGACTAAACTTCTCTCACAAGCAAAACATGATCATACCTTAGTACTCTTTGGGTGTTAATCACATAGCGATGTGAACAAACCCTTTGGGTGTTGATCACATGATGATGTGAACTATGGGTATTAATCACATACAGATGTGAATATTGGTGTTAAATCACATGGCGATGTGAACTAGATTATTGACTCTAGTGCAAGTGGGAGACTGAAGGAAATATGCCCTAGAGGCAATAATAAAGTTATTATTTATTTCCTTATATCATGATAAATGTTTATTATTCATGCTAGAATTGTATTAACCGGAAACATAATACATGTGTGAATACATAGACAAACATAGTGTCACTAGTATGCCTCTACTTGACTAGATCGTTCATCAAAGATGGTTATGTTTCCTAGCCATGGACAAAAGAGTTGTCATTTGATTAACGGGATCACATCATTAGGAGAATGATGTGATTGACATGACCCATTCCGTTAGCCTAGCACTTGATCGTTTAGTATATTGCTATTGCTTTATTCATGACTTATACATGTTCCTGTAACTATGAGATTATGCAACTCCGTTTACCGGAGGAACACTTTGGGTGCTACCAAACATCACAATGTAACTGGGTGATTATAAAGGAGTACTACAGGTGTCTCCAAAGGTACATGTTGGGTTGGCGTATTTCGAGATTAGGTTTTGTCACTCCAATTGACGGAGAGGTATCTCTGGGCCCTCCCGGTAATGCACATCACTATAAGCCTTGCAAGCAATGTAGCTAATAAGTTAGTTAAGGAATGATGCATTATGTAACGAGTAAAGAGACTTGCCGGTAACGAGATTGAACTAGGTATTGGATACCGACGATCGAATCTCGGGCAAGTAACATACCGATGACAAAGGGAACAACGTATGTTGTTATGCGGTTTGACTGATAAAGATCTTCGTAGAATATGTAGGAGCCAATATGGGCATCCAGGTCCCGCTATTGGTTATGGACCGAGAATAGTTCTAGGTCATGTCTACATAGTTCTTGAACCCGTAGGGTCCGCACGCTTAACGTTACGATGACAGTTTTATTATGAGTTTTGATGTACCGAAGGAGTTCGGAGTCCCGGATGAGATCGGGGACATGACGAGGAGTCTCGAAATGGTCGAGACGTAAAGATCGATATATTGGACGACTATATTCGGAGTTCGTAAAGGTTTCGAGTGATTCGGGTATTTTTCGGAGTACCGGAGAGTTACGGGAATTCGCCGGGGAGTATATGGGTTTTATTGGGCTTTAGGGGAAAGAGAGAGGAGAGGTTGGGCGCCCCCCCAAGGCCTAGTCCGAATTGGACTAAGGGGAGGGGCTGCGCCCCCTCCTTCCTTCTCTTCTCTTCCCCCTTTCCTTGACTCCTACTCCTACTACTTGGAAGGGGGGGAATCCTACTCCCGGTGGGAGTAGGACTCCTCCTTGGTGCGCCTCCTCCTAGGCCGGACACCCCCTCCCTTGCTCCTTTATATACGGGGGCAGGGGGGCACCCTAGAACACACAAGTTGATCTACGGATTGTTCCTTAGCCGTGTGCGGTGTCCCCCTCCACCATATTCCACCTCGGTCATATCGTCGCGGAGTTTAGGCGAAGCCCTGCGCCGGTAGAACATCATCATCGTCACCACGCCGTCGTGCTGACGGAACTCATCCCCGACGCTTTGCTGGATCGGAGTCTGGGGATCGTCATCGAGCTGAACGTGTGCTGAACTCGGAGGTGCCATACGTTCGGTACTTGGATTGGTCGGATCGTGAAGACGTATGACTACATCAACCGCGTTGTCATAATGCTTCCGCTTACGGTCTACGAGGGTACGTGGACAATACTCTCCCCTCTCGTTGCTATGCCATCACCATGATCTTGCGTGTGCGTAGGAATTTTTTTGAAATTACTACGTTCGCCAACAGGATATTACCTCCATAGAGAGGGCCCGAACCTAGGTAAACATCGTGTCCCCCGCCTCCTATTACCATTAGCCTTAGACGCACAGTTCGGGACCCCCTAACCGAGATCCGCCGGTTTTGACACCGATAGTGAGGACCTGAGCATAAAGGCTGGCAAGACCAGATCTATCTACGGATCCAGGGACCGTGCCCCCATGTGGGACTGTGGTTATCAAGCCAAATATACCGGTCATATACCAGTTCGGAGCCGATACCGAACATTACAAACGTCGAACCCATGCCACGACGTAGCCAAATACAGGGGTGCCGCACACCCCCTGTGCTTCACCGATGAGGTGCTGGATCACGAATTTCCAGAAGGGTTTAAACCCGTAAATATTGAGGCATATGACGGAACAACGGATCCTGCGGTCTGGATAGAAGACTTTATTCTTCACATCCACATGGCTTGCGAAGATGATCTCCACGCCATCAAATACTTACCCTCAAGCTGAAAGGACCAGCTTAGCACTGGCTGAAAATCCTCCCAGAAAACTCCATTGGAAGTTGGGAAGAATTTGAGGATGCTTTTCGGGCCAATTTTCAAGGGACCTATGTCCAGCCCCCGGATGCCGGCGATCTAAGTCACATAATCCAACAACCCGGGGAATCAGCCCATAAGCTTTGGAATCGGTTTCTCACTAAGAAGAACCAAATCATCGATTGTCCGGACGCCGAAGCCTTGGCAGCCTTCAAGCACAGTGTTCGGGACGAATGGCTAGCTAGACACCTCATCCAAGAAAAGCCAAGGACAATGGCAGCCCTAACTATGCTCATGACCCGTTTTTGCGCGGGCGAGGACAGTTGGTTAGCCTGTAGCAGCACAAGCGATCCTGGCACATCCGAAGTCAGGGATGACAATGGAAAGCCACGACGTAACAAAAATAAACGTCGAAACTATGCTAGAAGCCCAGATGATACAGCAGTAAATGTCCGGATTCAGTGGGTCCAGACCCGGCCAACGGAAGAAACCATTTAAAGGCAACAAAGATGGTCCATCCAGCCTAGACAAAATATTAGACAGGCCCTGCCAGATCCATGGCACCCCTGCTAAACTCGCGAACCATACCAACCACAGTTGTTGGGACTTTAAGCAGGTCGGCAAGCTCAACACCGAACACAAGGGGAAGCAAACTCAGAGAAAAGACGAGGATGTGTCTCGCCAGCCGAACACGGGGAGGGCAGAGGAAATTTCCACCGGAGATCAAAACAATGAACATGATCTATGTCACTCATATCCCAAAGAGGGAGCGCAAATGCGCACTCCGAGATGTCTATGCCGTTGAGCCTGTCGCCCCCAAATTCAACCCATGGTCGGCCTGTCCGATCACCTTTGATCGCAGAGATCATTCGACTAGTATCCGTCACGGGGGTTCGGCTGCCCTAGTGCTCGATCCAATAATCGATGGATACCATCTCAGTAGAGTCCTTATGGACGGCGGCAGCTGATACGTCTCCGTCGTATCTATAATTTTTTATTGTTTCATGCCAATATTCTATAACTTTCATATATTTTTGGCAATTTTTTATATTATTTTTGGGACTAACATATTGATCCAGTGCCCAGTGCCAGTTCCTGTCTGTTGCATGTTTTATGTTACGCAGGAAACCCATATCAAACAGAATCCAAACGGGATAAAAACGGACGGAGAATATTTTTGGAATATTTGGGATTTTCCGGAGGAAGAATCAACGCGAAACGGTGCCCGAGGTGGCCACGAGGCAGGAGGGTGTGCCCCTGACCCTCGTGGGCCCCTCGTAAGGCAGTTGATGCTCTACTTTGGCCGCATGAAAGCTAATTTTTGGAAAAATATCTGGGCGAAGGTTTCAATCCAATCGGAGTTATGGATCTCCGGATATAAAAGAAACGGTGCTTGGGCAGAATCCAAGAACGCAGAAACAGAGAGAGACAGAGAGACAGATCCAATCTCGGAGGGGCTCTCGCCCCTCCCAAGCCATGGAGGCCATGGACCAGAGGGGAAACCCTTCTACCATCTAGGGAGAAGGTCAAGGAAGAATAATAAGAAGGGGGGCTCTCTCCCCCTTGCTTCCTGTGGCGCCGGAACACCGCCGGGGGCCATCATCATCACCGCGATCTACACCAACACCTCCATCACCTTCCCCCATCTATATTCAGCGGTCCACTCTCCTGCAACCCATTGTACCCTCTACTTGAACATGGTGATTTATGCTTCATATTATTATCCAATGATGTGTTGCCATCCTATGATGTCTGAGTAGATTTTCATTGTCCTATCGGTGATTGTTAAATTGCTATGATTGGTTTAATTTCCTTGTGGTTATGTTGCTGTCCTTTGGTGCCCATCATATGAGCGTGCGCGTGGATCACACCATAGGGTTAGTTGTATGTTGATAGGACTATGTATTGGAGGGCAAGAGTGACGGAAGCTTCAACCTAGAATAGAAATTGGTGCATATGAGATTGAAGGGGGACCAATATATCTTAATGCTATGGTTTTACCTTAATGAACATTAGTAGTTGCGGATGCTTGCTAATAGTTCCAATCATAAGTGCATAGAATTCCAAGTCAGGGATGACATGATAGCAGTGGCCTCTCCCACATAAAACTTGATATCGGTCTAGTAAAGTAGTCAATTGCTTAGGGACAACTTCACAACTCCTACCACCACTTTTCCACACTCGCTATATTTACTTTATTGCTTCGTTATCTAAACAGCCCCTAGCTTTTGTTTACGTGATTTTCATTATCTTGCAAACCTATCCAACAACACCTACAAAGTACTTCTAGTTTCATACTTGTTCTAGGTAAAGCAAACACTAAGCGTGCGTAGAGTCGTATCAGTGGCAGATAGGACTTGAGAGAATATTTGTTCTACCTTTAGCTCCTCGTTGGGTTCGACACTCTTACTTATCTAAAGAGGCTACAATTATACCCTATACTTGTGGGTTATCAGCAGCAGTCTCAATCTGATATATCAGCACACTGTCCGCAAGATGGGGATTGACCCGTCAAGAATCAAGCCAAGCAGCACGACCTTTAAAGGAGTTATACCGGGCGTAGAAGCCCGCTGCATGGGCTCTTTAACATTGGAGGTCATATGCAACTCTCCCGATAACTTTCAAAGCGAAGAGCTAATCTTCGCCATAGCTCCATTCTGAAGTGGCTATCATGCACTACTCGGAAGAACGGCCTTCGCCCGCTTTAATGCAGTCCCGCATTATGCTTATTTAAAGCTCAAAATGCCTGGACCACGTGGCGTCATTATGGTCAATGGAAATATAGAGTGCTCTCTTCGTACGGAGAAAGGCACTACGGCCCTAGCAGCTGAAGTCCAAAACAGCCTATTCAAGCCGAATAGCTCATCGGTCGTTAAGACCGCGGACACAGCTAAACGTGTCCGGCGTACGCCTCAGTGTGGCAGCTCAGATAAACCTGAGCTTGATTAGCAGTTACGCCCCCATCGACTGCCCCATAAGGTGATAGCATACGTGCCTCGTGTACACAAGTATACCCTTAAAATTCCTTGGGCAGCGTAGGGGGCACACTGCACACAAATAGTCCATAGTTCGGCTCGACCCTATTTGGACTCTATAGTTATCTTTCAAGGTTCATTAACGAACCAGATTTGTTTACGGCCACACTGGATTTCTTTTTCTAGGTTTTTTTTTATTTTTTTACAAATGGCCATCACACTCCCCCCTTCAAGGACACATCACAAAGGAGAAAACATCGCAGACGTGCAGAAGGGCCCCACACTAAGGTTTCTTCGTAGATTTAGACCATGTGTAAACCTTTTTATCTCTTTTTGTTTTATACTTTTTTGGCATGTAAAATGTCCAAGGAAGCTATCGGCATTATCTGTAAGTACACGACTCGTCGTGCTAGAAAGGGATATTATAGAAGCAGCTTGGTTCATATTATGTTTGGAGTTTTATTCTCTCACCACCTGCGTTCTTTCCCCATGTCAGATTGCCACACGTGCCTTAACACCAGGGTCCACTACCAGGGGTTGTATTCGGCCCGGTATACTTTGAAAAGTACAAACACCTATCGTGAGTGTTCGGCGTCACGAGTTTGGCCTTATATGCATAAGCTCTGAATCATGTCTTCGGTCAATAGTTGGGTTGCCCGGCTCCTGTGCTTACTACCTTACGTTCTGCTCTATCGGCTAGGGTAGTAAAGGGAGAACTACCGCGATTGTGTACTGGTTCGTCCCGATGAGCACCTCTGTAGAGAAAGTCGAAAACTGACTGTCATGATGCGGCGAGAGCTGGTCAACCACTCGATGACTCATCGGAATCTTCGCGATTCCTTCCGTATTACACGAAGGACCGTTCTTCCGGTCACGTATGTCAACACATCGTATTCGGATCGCGTACATACCAGGGGCTATCTCGTAGACCCACCGTCAAACTCCTATGGCTAAGTGAAAGTGTTAAAGCCCTATAGTCCGATTGTCTGGTTCGCCGCATTGACACCTCCTTAATGGACCAAGACGTAGGGTCAAGAGTGATCAAGTGCTTTTCCAAACACCCCCGCATTCTACGTGAGGGGGCAGAAGTCAACGACTGGCAAACTTTCAGATTATACAAAAAACGACCGCACAGGAGGCACCAAAAACTTTTTAGGCAAAAGTATAAAAAACATAGCCTTAAATATATCATAATATTGTTTTTACAATTTCGAACCACCTCACTCGAACATAATATCTTTCGAGCACTGACCCTCTATCATGCGAGCACCCTCTAGGACATCCTCAAAATAATGCTCTGGCATGCGATGGTCCTTACCCTCGGGTGGACTATTCGCTGCAAAATCAGTGGCCTTCATCTTCGCCCAGTACGTCTTGACGCGGGCAAGGGTCATCCATGCACCTTCTATGCACGTTGATCGCTTAACAGCGTCGATACGCAGCACCGCATCAAAAAGTCACCACACCAAACCGAAATAACTATTCGGAATTGGCTCAGTCAGCCACAGCCGGGCTACGACGTCCTTCATGGCAGATCGGGATAGCTTGTGGAGCTCGGCCCATAGGGCCATATGTTGTTCAGCAACAGTGGACGCTTTGGCATGCTGAATTGTGACCAGAAAAGCTTTTCTGTCGTGTGTCCTTCTTGCGCTTGGAAAAACTGCGTGGCATTGGAGACACTCTTCGGCAAGTCCAAAAATGCGTCTAGAGAACTCCACATCTGATTAAGCGGGGCATACTTTGGATCACCGAATTTAGTTTGTAATAAGAAGGGCTTACCGGCCGCGATCTCCCCAGCTTGTCGGATCTCCTCCCAAGCCGCTCTAGACTCGGACCGTGCTTCACTTGCCTCTTGTAAGGCCTTGTCAAGATCAGCCGCCCTGGTTTTGTTATCTTTCTTGAGAAAGTCGCATTGGCTAGTAGCACCCTTTAGCTCAAGCGCCATGGTATATATTCTCTCCTCGCACTAGCGCCGAGCAGCCTGTTCGGCCTTTAATTCAGTAGCTTCCTTCTCGGCAGCCGCATTGCTCATCCTGGCCTGCTCCTTGGCTCGGGCAAGCTCAACCCGAAGGGTCTCAACTGCGGCGGCACTATCTGCAGTTATGCATATCTCAGTATACAATTCTCAATGTCATGCTCATACTATAGTACTTGCATATACTGAGTGCCCCAAAGAACATACCTTGTGCCTCGTCGAGCCGTCTATTAATAAGCATGATATCATCACCCGCCACATCAACTTTTTGCTTCAGATCTGCAATCTCTGTAGCTTGGGCAGTCGCCATGGATGTAACAGCCTATGTTACATTTAGTCAGATTATTTTCTGGGCATATCTTTCTTGATCCTCTGATCGCCTCCCTTTGGACGCCACCCAGAGTCTCATGGGCTACTATCTATACACAGGCGCATTTTCCGCTTATAGCACAATTGAAAATATTACATTACGTACCTTAGAGCCTCTTAGCAGGCTCGTAAAGGCTTCATTCAATCCGCTTTTCATGGACCGAACCCTCTCAACCACCATACCCATCAAGGTATGATGTTCCTCTGAGACGGAAGCATGTCGCAATGTGTCCATCAATGTATCCGGCGCCTTCGGGTCCGGAGCAGATTGTGCCGTCCCTCGGAAATTGGATAGTCCGGGGCCTTTAATGATGGTCCCCGTAGGGGCCGCACACCCCAGACCCTGGACGGCCGAAGTGTCACCTTCGGGCCCGGTCTTCATTGTCCCTCGCATCGCTTGTTGATCGGGAGAGATCCTCCAGGACGACACCTCAACGTCGTCCTCCTTATCGGGCAGGAAGATCTGTGGAGGCGCCTCGCTCTCCATCATTTCCGGAAGAAGATCCCCCGACGAGGAGGACTGTTGAGGAAGGTTGCATGCCAGACTGCAAACATATATTTTAAATGCTACCCTTGCAACCAGGAAAGAACGACATATGTTTAAAACACCCTTGTTCACTTACGATTCAGCTAAGGGCCTATCTTTACAGAGGGACTACGTGTCAACGTCACCTCCCGAACTGTTGGATCACGCGGTACGCTATGCTAGCACCAAATAAAATTTTCTACCGCGCACCCAAGATCATGCTGCTGGAAATAGATCACGGGATCGGATTTACCACTAGACGCGCAGTCACCACAGCGGAAGTAGAGTTGGTGATGCGTGTAGCCGATCTCCCGAGCCGTCTCCTCCTCGCGTCGTCGATCTCCCGCGAACAGCGAAGACCTGTGAATGGTGATCTCCCGCGGACGGCGCCTTGCGGTTCCCTTGAACGATTCGTCCAAGCACCGCAGATGCGATGCCTCCAAGGTATCCGCATGTGCGGGGTGCAGCGGCGGGCGGCAGACTGCTAGGTCCGGTCGCACGTCATTGGCGTGGGGAATGGCGGCGGCTATCGAGGGTTGGATCAAGATCAACCCTAAGAGGTGCGCCCACTCCCCTTTATATAGACCTCCAAGGTGGGCTCAACACTTGATCCCACTAAGAGTCTGCGTCCATTTTCCACTCGGATCCAATCCGAATGGGCAGCAGCCCCTTAAGTGTGTGACCCTATAGGTTCACATACACATGGACACGACCAAGTCGATAGTTGGTGGCGGCTCCTAGCAGAACATGCCAACTCCCATGTGTGCATAAAGTCGTTTGACGAACCTCGACAATGCGTCATATGCAACATTCCTTTTGCCTCATGATATTCGTTATCGAGCTCAAGGCGAGTACTTGTCACCCTTCTGATAGCTCGACCTCTCTTCTCGAAACCGTGATACAGATTCCCGAACTGGGTTAACACTTAACCCAAGACGCATGGCCATGCTTTCTCAATCTAATCACTCAAGAGGGCCCAGAGAATATATCTCCAAATAGGAGGGGCAAATCCCATCTTGGTCAACCATGTCTCGCGACATGTCTCACGACTCACCTGAAATCTACCTTTATAACTACCCAGTTACAGAGTAGCGTTTGATAGACCCTAAGTGAATCGATCCTCATCCCGAGAACATGTGAGGACCTCAGGTCTAGGACATGGAATAGACATTGTACTTGAGACTAACAGATGACAATCTCTCGTTGCGTCTCAAAGTGGGTCTGTACGACTCGATGATCTCCATCCCCGAGTCCAAACTATCGGTTTAGCATCTCCATGCACATGACTTGTGAAACATAGTCATCAACCGAGTTGTATACTAGTCAAGGATATGTGTTCGCATAACCATATCAACTAGGGACCACTAGAACAATCATCATACAATACATAGTTCCACAAATAAGTCACATACTTACTGATACATATCATTGATGATGTTCAAGGACAATACAAAGGACTCATGAATACGTATGGAAATATCATCATCACATGATTGCCTCTAGGGCATATCTCCAACACGAACCGGAACCCCCTGATAGGGATATCTTCCCCCGCTTAGAAGCCTTTATCTTCAAGTCTTTGGAGGCGGTCCTCTTCATCCCATGAGAAGAAGGGATGTAAGTTTTTCCTTCCCTTCCATATTCAGAAGAGGGAGTTCCAATCTCCCCGGACAAGGTGTCTGGTGTGCCTCCAGAATGGGGGCCACCTTGGGCCTTTTTTATCTCCTCCTTGTCTTCCCTCACCGGCACTTGATATGGTGTTGGAGCCAGCATCCTTGTTAACACCGGATCAGCTGAGTCTTCGAGAAGAGGGAACGAACACCTAATTCTCTCCGCCTTCTTTATCCATCCCTGACCGAGTATGATTTTCTCAGTATATTGTATGAGGAATTTGACTAAACTGTGTTCGGGAGTCGAGTGCTTACCTGAGGTATCCGCATGGTTGCAGTCAAGGCCAATGTCCTCTGTAGTATACGGCCACTGTTTTCGTGTCCCGAAGAATAATTTTCACGTTCCTTTGAGCGTCGTGCCGGAGAAGTGTTGAAACTACTGGAATCTGGCACTTTGCCATCTGCCATGGCAGATGGCAAAGGCATGGTCGGCGGATGGCAAAGGCTTTGCCATCTGCCAGCAGATGGCAAACAGGTCGTCCGAAACCCTGCCGGTAAAGGCTTCTTTGCCGTCTGCTGGCTGATGGCAAAGAGCCTGTGGCTTTGCCATCTGCTGACAGATGGCAAAGCCTCTTAACGGGGTTAGCCCCGTTAGAAGGCTAACGGCATACTTTGCCATCTGCTAGTAGATGGCAAAGGCTGCAGGCTCTTTGCCGTCTACCAGCAGATGGCAAAGGCTGCATGCTTTGCCGTCTGCCAGCAGATGGCAAAGAGCTTTGGCAGATGGCAAAGAGCCCAAATAAGCCAGCCCAAATTTTACATGTAGATAACACATGGCCTCTTTGCCATCTGCCAGCTGATGGCAAAGCTCTTTGCCATCTGCCAGCTGATGGCAAAGTGACTATATTGCCCCATTTAATTTTGTTTTTTCTTATATCAATTCATTTTCACAGAAAATCAAACACAAATATATTTATATGACCAATATAGCATATTCAACACATATTACCAATAGTCATCAATATTACACAGTTTCATCCATAGGTAGCAAGTTTCACAAGGTCAAAACAAAAACTAAATATAGCATAAGACAGGCTACTGTATCAGCTTAGCTTTGTCCTCTGACCATATCATAGACAAGTGACAGACGGGTCAAAATGGAAAGCTTCAACGATAGCCATATAGGATATTAGGATTGACTCTACTTGGAGTGAAAAACAAAACAAACAGGCCAAAATCAATTGCTTTCAGTGCAGCCGTTTCTTTCCAGTTTGCAAACAAGAAATTCTCTGGTTTGAGGTCCCGGTGCATCCACTTCATGCATATGGCAGATCTGATATCGTATAGGAAAGAACAAATGTACACACGTTATTCACTAAACAGACAAAAAAGTGAAGTTGCAGCAATTTAAGTACTACCAAGTTAAATGTGATCCTGGATAATCTAACAGCGCGAATGAACAACAGAAAATGCAGAAATTAATTGCTTCACAGATTAGATCATAACCTATTCAATGGAATATAGCCAACAAATATTTCTACCATGAATCATAGAATGAATGTGTCCCAGCATACTGTTAGGATAGTGTTAACCAAATGGCATGGCCCCTTACTCTAAGAAGCATAAGTAGCTTCTCTAGAACAATAGGAATGCTAGCTACAAAACATTGATGAATTACTCATTGGCACGGTCTCTATTTTAACATCAGGTATCCTAGCCTTATTTCTAAAGAAAGTGATACTTGGCCTGGGTATATACTCCAGTTTTTTCCGGGACATCATGTACAAAACATTTAAAACAGGGCCATGAGGAAAACAACAAGAATATACATTAGATGATGAACACTATAGTCGAAGGATTTTTGGTGACACCAAATAGTATGCAGGCAGTGCATTTCTAATAATATTAATAATCTACGAATATGTAACATTTATCCTATGTTGTCTTTTGATAATTTCTTCTCCCTCAAATTTAGCTGCAGACTTATGACTTGGCACTATTAATTCAGTAGGAGAATGTGAACTTTGCGGAGATTGTTCAGTACATAAAAATATAAGTGAAGCCCAGAAGCAAGTGGTTGAAAGCAAGATGAGGGTGCTCTCTTACTATCCGTTGATAACACTACTCTTTAAGTCTGTTTAAACTGGCTTTTAGGAGAGCACGGAAGCACCATAAAGATTTCTTCCAAGGGATAAAGCATCAGGAAGGGTAAACTGTTGATTTCTGAAAATGGTGCAAGGTATGACATTATAACTAACTAGCAGTCAACCCGTGTAGTCTGCACGGGCTAGTTGTACAGATTATACTTTATTAGTAGAATATTTTTTATAATATTAACTATATTAAAAATGACTAATCATGAGTGTATATTTTTTAGGTTGTTGAAAGTTTATTGTTAAAACAAAAAAACCATTTATCCATACACAAAAATAGTATTTAAATTTATTCAACATGATGATACTATTTTGTTGCCTCATAGTATATGAATTTAAATTTATTTCACTGTCAGTAATGTTTTGGAAACAATACAATTGTGGGAACAAATAATATTCCGATATTTACAAACAACAGACAACTTTCTTAAAGTCTTGCCATTCTAAAAAATAGTTAACTAATTCTTCATGCATACTAATTCTATATTATCAAAGTGGAAACATTGAGAAGATGTACAAAGTCAAGATCACAATCACAATCAGACTATGTGTTTTTCCATCCAAAATAATTAACATACATACAGTCTTGCAACTCTGTCAGTTGTGAGTTGTGACCATCAAAATAATTAAGCCTAAAACTTTATTAAAGTCTAGTATATGCCTCTTTCACCTCTTGCGCCTTATATATGCCTTGCAGCAGTTCTTGGGACACGAAAAAATATTAAAGTCCGAAGAAGCTAAAAGCAAATTGTTGACTAACCTATCATCTATCAGGATGGATGCATACTGGATCAAGTAAAATAGAAAGGATAAATATCTCCTAGCAAATGCACTTCGGGACATGGGCAGACAGCAGCACAGCCCCTCACAGAAGTTTGAACTGTAAATCCACTGATGATGTAAGTTGTACTGATGCATTATTAACTTTTTCGTTCGACACATTTTCCTGCAAGTAGCGACCAATTTACTAAGATACATACAGAAGATCGAGAACTAAATTCGAACCTTGTTGAGTATAAATTTCCCTCAGGTTGTTAATTATACATATGTATGCATACTCGTATTATTACAACATTTTTTCATTTTCCCTCAGGTTGGATGATAACACTATACACTACGATGCATGCATATGTGCAGAGGTATAAGTGGCCAACTGTAAGATATCGGTTTGAAATATGATTAAGATATTAAAAGCAAAATGTGGTGCACTTGTAACCAATTCAGGTCATTAAAACATTTAGCCCAACAATCAACCACACATCAAGTATCATAATGAGAATGAAAAATATCTGATGCACAATGTTATCACCTTAAAAATTATTAGTCTAGCACATGATCGCTACACAAAATGTTTATAGAGCCATAAGGTCTCCAACTCTGCACCACCTTAACAAAACTCTGCACCACCTTCACGTAGTATGTACTGTTCCTGATTTGTACCCATAAAAAGCTTCAGAGACACAATTGAACATCGGTTGAGGAGGACAAATTACCTGAGGTGTGTGCTATTGTTACTACTGTTTTTGGCAAGAGGGCATCAGTGCCAGCCGCAGCCAGACTAAATATTTTGCAAGGAATCCTGAGCATCTTCATCTTATGGTTGTACATACCTTTCTTTTTTCTTTTCCACTTTTGCAGCCTATAGATGAGGATTTGACGTGGGAGGTGGTATAAAGTGCATGGACTTCTTGCCAGATACAATCCCACGGTTGTAGAAAACCAATGGGGATATCCAACGGATAATTTTGATTAGTTTCTAGGATTAACGTGGTATCTCGGATGGTGCCTCCAATTAGTAAATATAAGATTACTATGTGGAATTGCAAAGACAACTCACAATAGTTGCTGACGAAAACCATTCAGAATTTAAATTATTTGGTACTGTTAGGAATAAGTACACAACTTTTCTCTGCTGGATGCGCTAATCTGAGTTTAGTAAGGTATGGCATTTAATTTGTCTTTGAAAATTCTATTTGAATGAAATCCATGCACGCAAATAATAAGTACCCTATTATTCATCTACAAATTAAGTAATGAACGGGAAACAATTTTGTACACGACGAAAGGAAAAGCACCATGATTTCTCTTCATATTACACAATTGATGTGAAGCAAACTTTTACCAAAAATAATTTAGTGGATCATTAAGAAACCTGCATGTTTCTCTCACTTGAACAACAGAAGCAATTTCACTATTGAGAAGGAAGTCGATCCTGCAAGGCATGAGATATGGCAAGGAATTAAGAAAATATATTTGAGCTCAGCGTGTCTTAGTTGCCTAAATGACAATAACAAAATTTAAACAATTTAAAGAGAAAATCCAGGGCGATGCTTATAAGGAAGTAAAGATAGCTAACTATTTTTGAGTCCTGTGATAGCTTAATTGTGTGTCACGAATCATCCAAGCACATTTGAAAGAAGTCACTTTTGACGCGTCTAGCTTACCAAATAAGTGAAAATGCGTCTTCATTTGTCATATTTATTACCTGAATGTGCTATCCATACCACCTTCAGGGCAATCCAGCATAGCCACTTTAACAAATCATACAACTGAAACAAGTAAAAGGCCCCCAGGAGATTATAACACCCAATGAGTGTCGATGTTTTTGGACTAAAACATAATAAGGAACAAATAAAGTCCCTGACAAGCACCTATACATCATCTCACTACTGAGTGAAATACAGGCATGCCCCCTCATCATGTAACCTCTCCATTTCACAAACATTATAGTTCCATGTTTATTCAATCACCAAGATTTCTGGGCTTTCGCCACAGTCCAAATTCCTGAAGTTGACACAAGTGCAACTCCATGAGGTAACATGCTAACTTTTTTGAAGAAACATATATGTATTAAACTACATGGAACTCTCAAATAAGTCTGAGGTAAGTAGGTAACCAATGTTATCCAGCGGACATGTGATACACTAACAGTTCGGATTTATTATGGTAGTATGTGTTTTGCAAATGATGCAGCAAATGAATGAAACTAAGGGCAGAAAATACAGTAACAAAAATCAATAGCTTGCTATGGTACCTGAGAGAACAGGTCAGCAAAGCTGGTTAACATGTTCTCTTCACCATCTTTGTAACTTTTATTGTTTGCATAGTACTCCACTAATTGCTCCCGGAAAGAAACCTAGAAGTAAAGTGCCTGCAATAGAATCACGAAAGAATTTAGCCAATCCCATAAGGCATATAGATATAAATCTAGAAAACAAATTTTAGATTTCTAAATAATCACCATTTCTGCAGAAAGACACAGATGAAGGGCAGGTGCTCACGATAGGTTAGAACATCTTCACCCGCGCTCCTGTGTTTCACCTGCGCTCCTGTGTTGGGAGCCACCGCACCCGGCTTCTCCCGCACGCTGCCGATGCCGGAACCCGCGACGGCCGCATGAAAGTCCAAGAGGTCAAACCGCGTGCGAGCTATCAGCCGCGTACTTCGCGCACGCCGTCGTCGCCATGCTCAGTAGTGTGCATGCTCGGCCGGTGACACAGAGGACGATGGCTGCAATGCTGCAGGAGCTCCGCTCGCTTCCCTGATCCGCACCGGCCACCAACGTGGGACGGCGCATCCGTGTCATTCTCCGCACCAGGGCCCCGACCACATCTGCCACCGACGGCACGGCGCCATTGCGGCTGGATCCAGGAGGGCGGGAAGGAGGGGCGGGGCGGCTGGGCTCCGGTCGGCGAGAAACGGCGAGCTCGAGTGTGGTGGGGTGGTGGGGCGGCGGGGTGCTGGGGCGATGGGTGGTGCGGGCGCGGGCGGCGGGGTGGTGGGGTGGTGGGGCGGCGGGGTGCTTGGGCGGCGGCGGGTGAGATGCGTGGGAGGGAGGGAGAGGAGGGGAGAGAGGGAGGGGATAACCCCACAGTTTTTTTTACCTAGAAAAAAATAACCCATCTCTTTGCCATCTGCCAGCAGATGGCAAAGAATCTTTGTCGTCTGCTGGCAGATAACAAAGAGGTGGGGCTGGTACGCCGTCACACTCTTGACGGCCACATGATTTGCCAACCTCTTTGCCATCTGCTGTCAGATGGCAAAGATTATTTGCCATCCACTAGCAGATGGCAAAGAATTGGCTGATGGCAACTATGTTCTTTGTCGTATGTCAGTTCTTTGCCATCTGTTTTTTATAAGCAGATGGCAAAGACGTTCTTTGCCATCAGCTGGCAGATGGCAAAGAGCTGGCTGATGGCAAATTCCCAGTTTCCAGTAGTGTGAAGGGTTCGTGGTCCTTCTGGATTGAACTCCCACATGCGGAGAGGCTGTCGCTGGCACGATAGGACCTGGCGGACCAACATTACTTGGATTACGTTGATAAGACTGGTGGCCTTTTCAATGAGGCTCTGAATGCGGCTTTGCAGCGTCTGTACTTCATCAATGGATCCCTAGTCCAACCCTTTATTAATCCATGATGCAAGCTGTAATGGAGGGCCAGATCGAAATGCCGGTGTAGCTACCCACCTGGTACCACGGGGTTCAGTGATATAAAACCACTCCTGCTGCCATAGGTCGGAAGTTTCCATGAAGGAGCCCTTTGGCCAAGTAGTATTGGTGAGTTTGCTCACCATAGCACCATCGCACTCCGCCTGTTTCCCATCGACTACCTTCGGCTTAACATTGAAGGTCTTGAGCCATAAGCCGAAGTGTGGGGAAATACGGAGGAAGTCCTCGCACATGATAACGAACGCCGAGACGTGAAGAAAGGAGTCCGTAGCTAGATCATGAAAATCTAGCCCGTAATAAAACATGAGCCCTCGAACGAAGGGATGAAGAGCGAACCCTAACCCTCGGAGGAAATGGGAGATGAATATGACCCTATCACCGGATCTGGGAGTAGGAATAACCTGCCCTTGAGCAGGAAGCATGTGGGGGATTTCCGCGGTTAGGTATCTTGCCTCTCAGAACTTCGCAATATCTTCCTCTGTGACTGAGGAAGCCACCCACCAGCCTTGAAGGTTGCGTCCGGACATGACTGGGAGGCGCGAAGTGATTAACTTGAACCTTGGGTGCTGGAGCTCGAGGTGGGATAGGTTGAGGAAAAGCTTGGCGTGAAGGAAGAAGGGCGAGTCTTTGCCCCTTTATAAAGGCGATGAATATCAAATGCCCCCTCCTAGGCCTTAAAGCATGCCTGCTCCCAAGGAATTATGCCGACAAAACGGTTGGGTTACCCACGCCCGTGTTGATGAGAATCCTGCAATAAGGGGACACGATCTCTGCTTTGACAAGACGTGCCAATGAAACCGCATCTCGAAATATTGAGCAGCAGACTAAAAAAGGTTAGAATAATGACCGGGCGGCGACGTGATGTCACGCTACAAAAAGTTGTCAGCGGATTGGACTCATGAAATATTATACTCTCTACGGTTGTGTGTGGTATTTGTTTTGCAGAACCGGACACATTTTCTTGCGTTCAAAGACTATTTTGGAGTATTCGGAGAAGGAACCCGCCTTGCAATGCCAAAGACAATCTGCACGCGGGACACCTCGTCATTGAAGCCTGGTTCAGGGGCTACTGAGGGAGTCATGGTTTAAGGGGTCCTCAGGCGTCCGGACTATTGATATGGGCCGGACTGTTGGGCTATGAAGATACAAGGCCGAAGACTCTCTCCCGTGTCCGGATGGGACTCTCCTTGGCGTGGAAGGCAAGCTTGGCATTCGGATATGAAGATTCCTTTCTCTGTAACCGACTGTGTACAACCCTAGTCCCCTCTGGTGTCTATATAAACCGAAGGCTTGGTCCGTCGAGGCAATCATAATCATACATGCTAGACTTCTAGGGTTTTAGCCATTACGATCTCGGAGTAGATTTACTCTTGTAATACTCATATTCATCAAGATCAATCAAGCAGGAAGTAGGGTATTACCTCCATAGAGAGGGCCCGAACCTGGGTAAACATCGTGTCCCCCGCCTCCTATTACCATCGGCCTTAGATGCACAGTTCCGGACCCCCTACCCGAGATCCACCGGTTTTGACACCGACAAGCCACTCCTAGCACCGCCAGTGTAGCTTCTTCTTCCCATCTTCCTTGCCCCACCAATGGTCTGAGATAATATGATGAAACCTCTCACACGTGGTCGCTGAAAGCTGAAAATAGCTCATAATGAAAATTAGAATCGCCTGGATAATTTATTTTAGCAAAACTTCCAACCTTACTCTGGACAAAGGCCTATCAGACCAACCATGTACATGCTGCCAAGCCTTATCAGGGAGAAATTTTTAAAGAATCGTAGGAGAATGTCCAAAAGTAGGCATGCCAAGATAGGAACAATGGAAAGCTTCATTTGTGATTCCAAACCTTGCATTGACATGGTGCTTTACACTTTCACGACACTCATTGCCAAAAACTATCGAGGACTTGTCCTTATTGATAAGTTGCCCCGATCCTTCACAAAATAGCTTCAAAATGGAATCCAAAGAGGCCAAACAGGAGATGTCACATAGGTGGGCCAAAGTGTCCGTTGTGTATGCCATGTAGCTCACCACAATTCTCCTTCTATAATAATAGACTTGACAAGCCTTCTGTGCACAAAAGAAACAGGTAGGGGCTAATTGGATCCCCTTGGCGAATACCCCGCGAAGGAACCACAGGTTCAGAGAGTTCACCATTGACCCTGACTGCATACCGGACATTGGTGACACACCTCATGACTGACTCAATCCAGGTCGGAGCAAAACCAATCTAGCGTAAGCACCCCTGAAGATTCATCATATCAATCTTCAGGGCAAAGAAAGGTTGCTTTGCCTTTTGTTGTCTAATAGTATGCAGACATTCATATGCAATAAGAGTGTTGTTGGTGATGAATCTACCAGGCACAAAAGCACTCTGGCACTCCGAGACCACAACAGAGAGAAACACCTTTAGTCGGTTAGCCAATACCTTGGAAGCAATCTTGTACAGAACATTGCACAGATTAATAGGACGGAAATTCTTTAGTTGCTTTAGCCTAGCAACCTTGGGGATTAGAACAATCAATGAATCATAGAACCCCTCTGGGATAGATCCCCCCTCAAGGAAGCTTCTCACAACATGGAAAATATCCTCTTACAAAATATGCAAGTGGGTTTGGTAGAAAAGAGCCGGAAAGCCATCAGGCCCAGCTGCTTCCGTTGGTCCCATCTTAAACAAAGCCACCTTCATCTCTTCATTAGAATAAGGTCCACATAGGTCCTCATTTATATCCGAAGAAATTTTGGTAGGAATGGCATCAAGAATAGCATCAGCCGAAAAATAAGGTACTGAAGTGAAAAGTGTGTCCTAAAACCTCTCAACCATACCTTTAATCTCTGATTGCGACTTACATTTAGAACCATCCTCGCGTTCCAGCAAGGAAATCATGTTTGTTCGCCGACACTTTGTTGCTCAGGCATGGAAGAAGCTTTTGTTCTGGTCGCCCTCCTGGAGCCAATCCACCCAGGAGTGTTGTCGCTGTTGGGGAACGTAGTAATTTCAAAAAATTTCCTACGCACACGCAAGATCATGGTGATGATATAGCAACGAGGGGAGAGTGTTGTCTACGTACCCTCATAGACCGAAGCGGAAGCGTTGACGCAACGTAGAGGAAGTAGTCGTACGTCCTCCCGGTCCGACCGATCCAAGCACCGTTACTCCGGCACCTTCGAGTTCTTGACACGCGTACAGCTCGATGACGCACCCTCGATCTCCAATCTAGTAGAGGCTCCGAGGGGGAGTTCCGTCAGCACGACGGCGTGGTGATGATCTTGATGTTCTCCTGTCGCAGGGCTTCGCCTAAGCACCGCTACAATATGATCGAGGTGTAATATCGTGGAGGGGGGCACCGCACACGGCTAAGGAACGATCAATGATCAACTTGTGTGTTCTAGGGTGCCCCCCTACCCCCGTATATAAAGGAGGGAGGGAGGAGGTGGCCGGCCCAAGGGGGGCGCGCCATAGGGAGGGGGAAACCTACTCCAAGTAGGTTTCCCCCCTTTTTCCTAATCTTATTTGGAGGGGGAAGGAAGGAGTACTAGTATTAGGAAGTAGTACTAGTAGTAGGAAGGAAGAGAGGGGGAAGGAGAAAGGAAAGGGGGGGCGGCCCCCCTCCCCAATTCGGATTGGGCTTGGGGGGGCGCGCCCCCCTCCCTTGCTCCTTCTCCCTTCCTCCTACATGGGCCCAATAAGGCCCATATACCTCCCGGGGGGTTCCGGTAACCTCCCGGAGCTCCAAACTTCTCCGGAACCTTTCCGGTGTCCAAATATATCCGTCCAATATATCAATCTTTATGTCTCGACCATTTCGAGACTCCTCGTCATGTCCGTGATCATATCCGGGACTCCGAACAAACTTCGGTACATCAAAATATATAAACTCATAATATAATTGTCATCGAAACCTTAAGCGTGCGGACCCTACGGTTCGAGAACAATGTAGACATGACCGAGACACGTCTCTGGTCAATAACCAATAGCGGGACCTGGATGCCCATATTGGTTCCTACATATTCTACGAAGATCTTTATCGGTCAAACCGCATAACAACATACTTTGTTCCCTTTGTCATCGGTATGTTACTTGCCCGAGATTTGATCGTCGGTATCCAATACCTAGTTAAATCTCGTTACCGGCAAGTCTCTTTACTCGTTCTGTAATACGTCATCTCATAACTAACTCATTAGTTATATGCTTGCAAGGCTTAAGTGATGAGTATTACCGAGAGGGCCCAGAGATACCTCTCCGACAATCGGAGTGACAAATCCTAATCTCGAATTATGCCAACTCAACATGAACCTTCGGAAACACCTGTAGAGCACCTTTATAATCACCCAGTTACGTTGTGACGTTTGGTAGCACACAAAGTGTTCTTCCGGTACACGGGGGTTGCACAATCTCATAGTTGCAGGAACTTTGTATAAGTCATGAAGAAAGCAATAGCAGTATACTAAACGATCAAGTGCTAGGCTAACAAAATGGGTCATGTCAATCACATCATTCTTCTAATGATGTGATCCCACTAATCAAATGACAACACATGTCTATGGTCAGGAAACATGACCATCTTTGATTAATGAGCTAGTCAAGTAGAGGCATACTAGTGACTATATGTTTGTCTATGTATTCACACATGTATCATGTTTCCGGTTAATACAATTCTAGCATGAATAATAAACATTTATCATGATATGAGGAAATAAATAATAACTTTATTATTGCCTCTAGGGCATATTTCCTTCAGTCTCCCACTTGCACTAGAGTCAATAATCTAGATTACATAGTAATGATTCTAACACCCATGGAGTCTTGGTGCTGATCATGTTTTGCTCGTGAGAGAGGCTTAGTCAACGGGTCTGCAACATTCAGATCCGTATGTATCTTGCAAATCTCTATGTCTCCCACTTGGACTTGGTCCCGAATGGAATTGAAGCGTCTCTTGATGTGCTTGGTCCTCTTGTGAAATCTGGATTCCTTTGCCAAGGCAATTGCACCAGTATTGTCACAGAAGATCTTCATTGGTCCCGATGCACTAGGTATGACACCTAGATCGGAAATGAACTCCTTCATCCAGACTCCTTCATTTGCTGCTTCAGAAGCAGCTATGTACTCCGCTTCACATGTAGATCCCGCCACGACGCTTTGTTTAGAACTGCACCAACTTACAGCTCCACCGTTTAATAAAAACACGTATCCGGTTTGCGATTTAGAATCGTCCGGATCAGTGTCAAAGCTTGCATCGACGTAACCATTTACGACTAGCTCTTTGTCACCTCCATATACGAGAAACATATCCTTAGTCCTTTTCAGGTATTTCAGGATGTTCTTGACCGCTGTCCAGTGATCCACTCCTGGATTACTTTGGTACCTTCCTGCTAAGCTTATTGCTAAGCATACGTCAGGTCTGGTACACAGCATTGCATACATGATAGAGCCTATGGCTGAAGCATAGGGAACATTTTTCATTTTCTCTCTATCTTCTGCTGTGGTCGGGCATTGAGTTCGACTCAACTTCACACCTTGTAGCACAGGCAAGAATCCTTTCTTTGCCTGATCCATATTGAACTTTTTCAATATTTTGTCAAGGTATGTGCTTTGTGAAAGTCCTATTAAGCGTCTTGATCTATCTCTATAGATCTTGATGCCTAATATGTAAGCAACTTCTCCGAGGTCTTTCATCGAAAAACTTTTATTCAAGTATCCCTTTATGCTATCCAGAAATTCTATATCATTTCCAATTAATAATATGTCATCAACATATAAAACTAGAAATGCTACAGAGCTCCCACTCACTTTCTTGTAAATACAGGCTTCTCCAAAAGTCTGTATAAAACCATATGCTTTGATCACACTATCAAAACGTTTATTCCAACTCCGAGATGCTTGCACCAGTCCATAAATGGAACGTTGGAGCTTGCACACTTTGTCAGCACCTTTTGGATCAACAAAACCTTCCGGCTGCATCATATACAACTCTTCTTCTAGAAATCCATTCAAGAATGCAGTCTTGACATCCATTTGCCAAATTTCATAATCATGAAATGCAGCAATAGCCAACATGATTCGGACAGACTTAAGCATCGCTACGGGTGAGAAAGTCTCATCGTAGTCAACCCCTTGAACTTGTCGAAAACCTTTCGCAACAAGTCGAGCTTTATAGACAGTAACATTACCATCAGCGTCAGTCTTCTTCTTAAAGATCCATTTATTCTCAATGGCTTGCCGATCATCGGGCAAGTCAACCAAAGTCCATACTTTGTTTTCATACATGGATCCTATCTCAGATTTCATGGCCTCCAGCCATTTTGCGGAATCTGGGCTCATCATTGCTTCCTCATAGTTCATAGGTTCATCATGGTCAAGTAACATGACTTCCAGAACAGGATTACCGTACCACTCTGGTGCGGATCTTACTCTGGTAGACCTACGAGGTTCAGCAGAAACTTGATCTGAAGTTTCATGATCAATATCATTAGCTTCCTCACTAGTTGGTGTAGTTGTCACGGGAACCGGTTCTCGTGATGAACTACCTTCCAACAAGGGAGTAGATACAGTTATCTCATCAAGTTCTACTTTCCTCCCACTCACTTCTTTCGAGAGAAATTCTTTCTCTAGAAAGGATCCATTCTTAGCAACAAATGCTTTGCCTTCGGATCTGTGATAGAAGGTGTACCCAACAGTTTCCTTTGGGTATCCTATGAAGACACATTTCTCCGATTTGGGTTCGAGCTTATCTGGTTGAAGTTTCTTCACATAAGCATCGCAGCCCCAAACTTTAAGAAACGACAACTTTGGTTTCTTGCCAAACCATAGTTCATAAGGTGTCGTCTCAACGGATTTTGATGGTGCCCTATTTAACGTGAATGCGGCCGTCTCTAAAGCATAACCCCAAAACGATAGCGGTAAATCGGTAAGAGACATCATAGATCGCACCATATCAAGTAAAGTACGATTACGACGTTCGGACACACCATTTCGTTGTGGTGTTCCAGGTGGCGTGAGTTGCGAAACTATTCCGCATTGTTTCAAATGTAAACCAAACTCGTAACTCAAATATTCTCCTCCACGATCAGATCGTAGAAACTTTATTTTCTTGTTACGATGATTTTCTACTTCACTCTGAAATTCTTTGAACTTTTCAAATGTTTCAGACTTGTGCTTCATTAAGTAGATATACCCATATCTGCTCAAATCATCTGTGAAGGTGAGAAAATAACGATATCCGCCACGAGCCTCAACATTCATCGGGCCACATACATCTGTATGTATGATTTCCAACAAATCAGTTGCTCTCTCCATAGTACCGGAGAACGGCGTTTTAGTCATCTTGCCCATGAGGCACGGTTCGCAAGTACCAAGTGATTCATAATCAAGTGATTCCAGAAGTCCATCAGTATGGAGTTTCTTCATGCGTTTTACACCGATATGACCTAAACGGCAGTGCCACAAATAAGTTGCACTATCATTATCAACTCTGCATCTTTTGGCTTCAACATTATGAATATGTGTATCACTACTATCGAGATTCAATAAAAATAGACCACTCTTCAAGGGTGCATGACCATAAAAGATATTACTCATATAAATAGAACAACCATTATTCTCTGATTTAAATGAATAACCGTCTCGCATCAAACAAGATCCAGATATAATGTTCATGCTCAACGCAGGCACCAAATAACAATTATTTAGGTCTAAAACTAATCCCGATGGTAGATGTAGAGGTAGCGTGCCGACGGCGATCACATCGACTTTGGAACCGTTTCCCACGCGCATCGTCACCTCGTCCTTGGCCAGTGCTCGCTTATTCCGTAGTCCCTGTTTCGAGTTGCAAATATTAGCAACAGAACCAGTATCAAATACCCAGGTGCTACTACGAGCTCTAGTTAGGTACACATCAATAACATGTATATCACATATACCTTTGTTCACTTTGCCATCCTTCTTATCCGCCAAATACTTGGGGCAGTTCCGCTTCCAGTGACCAGTCTGCTTGCAGTAGAAGCACTCAGTTTCAGGCTTAGGTCCAGACTTGGGTTTCTTCTCTTGAGCAGCAACTTGCTTGCTGTTCTTTTTGAAGTTTCCCTTCTTCTTCCCTTTGCCCTTCTTCTTGAAACTAGTGGTCTTGTTGACCATCAACACTTGATGCTCCTTCTTGATTTCTACCTCCGCGGCTTTCAGCATCGCGAAGAGCTCGGGAATAGTCTTGTTCATCCCTTGCATATTATAGTTCATCACAAAGCTCTTGTAGCTTGGTGGCAGTGATTGAAGAATTCTGTCAATGACACTATCATCAGGAAGATTAACTCCCAGTTGAATCAAGTGATTGTTATACCCAGACATTCTGAGTATATGTTCACTGACAGAACTATTCTCCTCCATCTTGCAGCTATAGAACTTATTGGAGACTTCATATCTCTCAATCCGGGCATTTGCTTGAAATATTAACTTCAACTCCTGGAACATCTCATATGCTCCATGACGTTCAAAACATCGTTGAAGTCCCGGTTCTAAGCCGTAAAGCATGGCACACTGAACTATAGAGTAGTCATCAGCTTTGCTCTGCCAGACATTCTTAACGTCGTCAGTTGCATCAGCAGCAGGCCTGGCACCCAGCGGTGCTTCCAGGACGTAACTCTTCTGTGCAGCAATGAGGATAATCCTCAGGTTACGGACCCAGTCCGTGTAATTGCTACCATCATCTTTCAACTTTGCTTTCTCAAGGAACGCATTAAAATTCAACGGAACAACAGCACGAGCCATCTATCTACAAACAAACATAGACAAGCAAGATACTATCAGGTACTAAGTTCATGATAAATTTAAGTTCAATTAATCATATTATTTAAGAACTCCCACTTAGACAGACATCTCTCTAGTCATCTAAGTGATTACGTGATCCAAATCAACTAAACCATAACCGATCATCACGTGAGATGGAGTAGTTTTCAATGGTGAACATCATTATGTTGATCATATCTACTATATGATTCACGCTCGACCTTTCGGTCTCCGTGTTCCGAGGCCATATCTGCATATGCTAGGCTCGTCAAGTTTAACCTGAGTATTCTGCGTGTGCAAAACTGGCTTGCACCCGTTGTAGATGGACGTAGAGCTTATCACACCCGATCATCACGTGGTGTCTCGGTACGACGAACTTTGGCAACGGTGCATACTTAGGGAGAACACTACTTGATAATTTTTAGTGAGAGATCATCTTAAAATGCTACCGTCAATCAAAGCAAGATAAGATGCATAAAGGATAAACATCACATGCAATCAATATAAGTGATATGATATGGCCATCATCATCTTGTGCTTGTGATCTCCATCTCCGAAGCACCGTCGTGATCACCATCGTCACCGGCGCGACACCTTGATCTCCATCGTAGCATCATTGTCGTTACGCCATCTATTGCTTCTACGACTATCGCTACCGCTTAGTGATAAAGTAAAGCAATTACAGGGCATTTGCATTTCATACAATAAAGCGACAACCATATGGCTCCTGCCAGTTGCCGATAAGTTCGATTACAAAACATGATCATCTCATACAATAAAATATAGCATCACGTCTTGACCATATCACATCACAACATGCCCTGCAAAAACAAGTTAGACGTCCTCTACTTTGTTGTTGCAAATTTTACGTGGCTGCTACGGGCTTAAGCAAGAACCAATCTCACCTACGCATCAAAACCACAACGATAGTTTGTCAAGTTGATGCTGTTTTAACCTTCGCAAGGACCGGGCGTAGCCACACTCGGTTCAACTAAAGTTGGAGAAACAGACACCCGCTAGTCACCTGTGTGCAAAGCACGGCGGTAAAACCAGTCTCGCATAAGCGTACGCGTAATGTCGGTCCGGGCCGCTTCATCCAACAATACCGCTGAACCAAAGTATGACATGCTGGTAAGCAGTATGACTTATATCGCCCACAACTCACTTGTGTTCTACTCGTGCAAATAACATCAAACCATAAAAACCTAGGCTCGGATGCCACTGTTGGGGAACGTAGTAATTTCAAAAAATTTCCTACGCACACGCAAGATCATGGTGATGATATAGCAACGAGGGGAGAGTGTTGTCTACGTACCCTCGTAGACCGAAGCGGAAGCGTTGACGCAACGTAGAGGAAGTAGTCGTACGTCCTCCCGGTCCGACCGATCCAAGCACCGTTACTCCGGCACCTCCGAGTTCTTGACACGCGTACAGCTCGATGACGCACCCTCGATCTCCAATCCAGTAGAGGCTCCGAGGGGGAGTTCCGTCAGCACGACGGCGTGGTGACGATCTTGATGTTCTCCTGTCGCAGGGCTTCGCCTAAGCACCGCTACAATATGATCGAGGTGTAATATCGTGGAGGGGGGCACCGCACACGGCTAAGGAACGATCAATGATCAACTTGTGTGTCCTAGGGTGCCCCCTACCCCCGTATATAAAGGAGGGAGGGAGGAGGTGGCCGGCCCAAGGGGGGGCGCGCCATAGGGAGGGGAAACCTACTCCAAGTAGGTTTCCCCCCTTTTCCTTATCTTATTTGGAGGGGGAAGGAAGGAGTACTAGTATTAGGAAGTAGTACTAGTAGTAGGAAGGAAGAGAGGGGGAAGGAGAAAGGAAAGGGGGGGCCGGCCCCCTTCCCCAATTCGGATTGGGCTTGGGGGGGCGCGCCCCCCTCCCTTGCTCCTTCTCTCTTCCTCCTACATGGGCCCAATAAGGCCCATATACCTCCCGGGGGGTTCCGGTAACCTCCCGGAGCTCCAAACTTCTCCGGAACCTTTCCGGTGTCCAAATATATCCGTCCAATATATCAATCTTTATGTCTCGACCATTTCGAGACTCCTCGTCATGTCCGTGATCATATCCGGGACTCCGAACAAACTTCGGTACATCAAAATACATAAACTCATAATATAATTGTCATCGAAACCTTAAGCGTGCGGACCCTACGGTTCGAGAACGATGTAGACATGACTGAGACACGTCTCTGGTCAATAACCAATAGCGTGACCTGGATGCCCATATTGGTTCCTACATATTCTACGAAGATCTTTATCGGTCAAACCGCATAACAACATACGTTGTTCCCTTTGTCATCGGTATGTTACTTGCCCGAGATTTGATCGTCGGTATCCAATACCTAGTTCAATCTCGTTACCGGCAAGTCTCTTTACTCATTCTGTAATATGTCATCTCATAACTAACTCATTAGTTATATGCTTGCAAGGCTTAAGTGATGAGTATTACCGAGAGGGCCCAGAGATACCTCTCCGACAATCGGAGTGACAAATCCTAATCTCGAATTATGCCAACTCAACATGAACCTTCGGAAACACCTGTAGAGCACCTTTATAATCACCCAGTTACGTTGTGATGTTTGGTAGCACATAAAGTGTTCTTCCGGTACACGGGAGTTGCACAATCTCATAGTTGCAGGAACTTTGTATAAGTCATGAAGAAAGTAATAGCAGTATACTAAACGATCAAGTGCTAGGCTAACAAAATGGGTCATGTCAATCACATCATTCTTCTAATGTTGTGATCCCACTAATCAAATGACAACACATGTCTATGGTCAGGAAACATGACCATCTTTGATTAATGAGCTAGTCAAGTAGAAGCATACTAGTGACTATATGTTTGTCTATGTATTCACACATGTATCATGTTTCCGGTTAATACAATTCTAGCATGAATAATAAACATTTATCATGATATGAGGAAATAAATAATAACTTTATTATTGCCTCTAGGGCATATTTCCTTCAGTCGCGTTATTATCTCCTCTCGCTCAAACAACTTGTTGAGCTATCCTTCAATGGATCGTTATTCCATTAGAGATGTGGGAGAAGTCGCGGATGATCCGATTGTGTGAAGACGATGCTCCAGCTTGGTAATTTTCTTCCTGATCGAACCGAATGACTCCCTACTCCAGGAACGAAGCGAGCCAGTGACGCGGTTCAGATACACCCAGGTAGACTGAAAAGATAAAGAGCCCTCCCTTCCAGCATCCCAAACATGATCCACAATCCCCCTGTAATCAGTTGTCCGAAGCCACATTGCTTCATATTTAAAGCCTTGTCGCACAGGTCTCTAATGGCAAAGCGAAGAAGTTGAAGAGAGACAAATGTGAATAGCACAGTGATCAGATGTGGTGGTTCTCACATTCTCTACCTTACAATCCTCAAACAGGTTCAAGAAACTTGCATTTGCCACTGCCCTATCCAACCGCACCTTGACATGACACTCTGGGTCTTGCCAGTTGCACCAAGTGAACTTCAAACCAACAAAACCCAAGTCAGTCAGACTACAATCTATCAGGCAGTCACGGAATGCAGTAATTTGTGAATCATTTTGATCCCTAGGGTCACAATGTTCATCCTAAGAAAGCACCTCGTTGAAGTCCCTGCAACAGATCCATGGGCCATTCCATTGAGCTCTCATAAAACGAAGAAAGTGTTGGGGAACGTAGCAAAAATTCAAAATTTTCCTACGAGTCACCAAGATCTATCTATGGAGAGACTAGCAACGAGAGAGAGGGGAGTGCATCTACATACCCTTGTAGATCGCGAGCGGAAGCGTTCAAGAGAATGGGGTTTAGGGAGTCGTACTCCTCGTGATCCAAATCACCGGAGATCCTAGTGCCGAACGGACGGCACCTCTGCGTTCAACACACGTGCAGCCCGGTGACGTCTCCCACGCCTTGATCCAGCAAGGAGAGAGGGAGAGGTTGGGGAAGACTCCGTCCAGGAATAGCACAACGGCGTGGTGGTGATGGAGGAGCGTGGCACTCCAGCAGGGCTTCGCCAAGCACTGCGAGAGACGAGGAGGGAGAGGGGTAGGGCTGCGCCAGAGAGAGGAAAACTCATGTGTTTGGCAGCCCCAAAACCCCCACTATTTATAGGGGAAGGGGAGAGGGGGCCGGCCCCCTCCAGATCCCATCTAGAGGGGAGGGACGGCGGCCAGGAGGGGTGCCTTGCCCCCCAAGCAAGGTGGAGGCGCCCCCTTCCCCTAGGGTTTTCAACCCTAGGCGCCTTGGGCCCTGGTGGGGGGGGGGGCGCACCAGCCCACCTGGGGCTGGTCCCCTCCCACACTTGGCCCATGCAGCCCTCTAGGACCGGTGGCCCCACCTGGTGGACCCCCGGGACCCTCCCGGTGGTCCCGGTACTTTACCGATAGCACCCAAAACTTTTCCGGTGACCAAAACAGGACTTCCCATATATAAATCTTTACCTCCGGACCATTATGGAACTCCTCGTGACGTCCGGGATCTCATCTGGGACTCCGAACAACATTCGATAACCACGTATATCTATTCCCTATAACCCCTAGCGTCATCGAACCTTAAGTGTGTAGACCCTACGGGTTCGGGAACCATGCAGACATGACCGAGACAACTCTCCGGCCAATAACCAACAGCGGGATCTGGATACCCATGTTGGCTCCCACATGTTCCACGATGATCTCATTAGATGAACCACGATGTCAAGGATTCAATCAATCCCGTATACAATTCCCTTTGTCTAGCGGTATAGTACTTGCCCGAGATTCGATCGTTGGTATCCCGATACCTTGTTCAATCTCGTTACCGGCAAGTCTCTTTACTCGTTCCATAACACATCATCCCGCGATCAACTCCTTGATCACATTGTGCACATTATGATGATGTCGTACCGAGTGGCCCCAGAGATACCTCTCCGTCACACGGAGTGACAAATCCCAATCTCGATTCATGCCAACCCAACAGACACTTTCGGAGATACCTGTAGTGCACCTTTATAGCCACCCAGTTATGTTGTGATGTTTGGTACACCCAAAGCATTCCTACGGTATCCGGGAGTTGCACAATCTCATGGTCTAAGGAAAAGATACTTGACATTTACAAAAGCTTTAGCATACGAACTACACGATCTTGTGCTAGGCTTAGGATTGGGTCTTGTCCATCACATCATTCTCCTAATGATGTGATCCCGTTATCAACGACATCCAATGTCCATGGTCAGGAAACATGACCATCTGTTGATCAACGAGCTAGTCAACTAGAGGCTCACTAGGGACATGTTGTGGTCTATGTATTCACACATGTATTACGGTTTCCGGTCAATACAATTATAGAATGAATAATAGAAAATTATCATGAACAAGGAAATACAATAATAACCATTTTATTATTGCCTCTAGGGCATATTTCCAACAGTCTCCCACTTGCACTAGAGTCAATAATCTAGTTCACATCACTATGTGATTGTAGTGAGTCGACACCCATGGGGTTTGATCATATCTCGCTTGTGAGAGAGGTTATTAGTCAATGGATCTGAACCTTTCAGATCCGTGTGTGCTTTGCAAATCTCTATGTCATCTCCTAGATGCAGCTACCATGCTCTATCTGGAGCTATTCCAAATAACTGTTCTACTATACGAATCCGGTTTACTACTCAAAATAATCCGGATTAGTGTCAAAGTTTGCATCGGCGTAACCCTTTACGACGAACTCTTTTACCACCTCCATAATCGAGAAAATTCCTTAGTCCACTAGTTACTAAGGATAAGTTTGATCGTTGTCCTGTGATCCATTCCTAGATCACTCTTGTACCCCTTGACTGACTCATGGCAAGGCACACTTCAGGTGCGGTACACAACATAGCATACTATAGAGCCTACGTCTGAAGCATAGGGGACGACCTTCGTCCTTTCTCTCTCTTCTGTCGTGGTCATGTCTTGAGTCTTACTCAATACTCACACCATATAACACAGCCAAGAACTCCTTCTTTGCTGATCTATTTTGAACTCCTTCAAAATCCTGTCATGGTATGTATTAATTTGAAAGTACTATTAAGCGTTTTGATCTATCCTTATAGATCTTGATGCTCAATGTTCAAGTAGCTTAATCCAGGTTTTCCATTGAAAAACACTTTTCAAATAACCCTATATGCTTTCCAGAAGTTCTACATCATTTCTGATCAACAATATGTCAACAACATATACTCATCAGAAATGCTATAGTGCTCCCACTCACTTCTTTGGAAATACAAGTTTCTCATAAACCTTGTATAAACCCAAAACCTTTGATCATCTCATCAAAGCGTATATTCCAACTCCGAGATGCTTACTCCAGTCCTTAGAAGGATTGCTGGAGCTTTGCACACTTGTTAGCATCTTTCAGGATTAACAAAACCTTCTGGTTGTATCACATACAACCTTTCCTCAAGAAAATCGTCGAGGAAACAATGTTTTTACATCCTATCTGCAAGATTTCATAAATAATGCAGTAACTACTAATATAATTCCAACAGAATCTTAGCATCGCTACGAGTGAGAAAGTCTCATCGTAGTCAACTCCTTGAACTTGTCGAAAAACATCTTAGCGACAAGTCAAGCTTTCTTAATGGTGACACTTACCATCATTGTCTGTCTTCCTTTTAAAATCCATCTATACTCAACAGCCTTACGACCATCGAGTAGTTCTTCCAAAGTCTACACTTTGTTTTCATACATGGATCCTCTCTCGGATTTTATGGCCTCTAGCCATTTTTCGGAATTCGGGCCCACCATCGCTTCTCCATAGCTCGTAGGTTCATTGTTGTCTAGCAACATGACCTTCAAGACAGGATTACTATACCACTCTGAAGTAGTACGCATCCTTGTCACCCTATGATATATGGTAGTGACTTGATCCGAAGCTTCATGATCACTATCATAAGCTTCTACTTCAATTGGTGTAGGCGCCACAGGAACAACATCCTGTGCCCTGCTACACACTAGTTGAAGTGACGGTTCAATAACCTCATCAAGTCTCCACCATCCTCCAACTCAATTCTTTTGAGAGAAACTTTTCCTCGAGAAAGGACCCGTTTCTAGAAACAATCACTTTTGCTTCCGGATCTGAAATAGGAGGTATACACAACTGTTTTGGGTGTCCTATGAAGATGTATTTATCTGCTTTGGGTTTGAGCTTATCACGATGAAACTTTTTCACATAAGCGTCGCAGCCCCAAACTTTCAAGAAATGACAGCTTAGGTTTCTCTAAACCATAGTTCATACGGTGTCATCTCAACGGAATTACGTGGTGCCCTATTTAAAGTGAATGCGATTGTCTCTAATGCCTAATCCATGAACGATAGTGGTAATTCGATGAGAGACATCATGGTGTGCCCCATATCCAGTAGGGTGCATCTATGATGTTCGGACAGACCATCACACTATGGTGTTCCGGGCGGTATTAGTTGTGAAACAATTTCCACAATGTCTTAATTGTGTACCAAACTCGCAACTCAGATATTCACCTCTATGATCATATCATAGACATTTTATCCTCTTGTCACGATGATCTTTAACTTCACTCTGAAATTACTTGAACCTTTCAATAATTCAGACTTGTGTTTCATCAAGTAAATACACTTAGCATCTACTCAAATCATCTGTGAAGTAAGAACATAACGATATCCACTGCGTGCCTTGCCACTCATTGGACAGCACACATCAAAATGTATTACTTCCAACAAGTTGCTCTCTTGTTCCATCTTACTGAAACCGAGGCTTTTCAATCATCTTTCCCATGTGGTATGATTTGCATGTCTCAAGTGATTCAAAATCAAGTGAGTCCAAACGATCCATCTGCATGGAGTTTCTTCATGCGTATACACCAATAGACATGGTTCGCATGTCTCAAACCTTTCAAAAACGAGTGAGTCCAAAGATCCATCAACATGGAGCTTCTTCATGAGTTTTATACCAGTATGACTTACATGGCAGTGCCATAAGTAGGTGGTACTATCATTACTATCTTATATCTTTTGGCATGAACATGTGTATCACTACGATCAAGATTCAATAAACCATTCATTTTAGGTGCAAGACCATTGAAGGTATTATTCAAATAAACAGAGTAACCATTATTCTCCTTAAATGAATAACCGTATTGCGATAGACATAATCCAATCATGTCTATGCTCAACACAAACACCAAATAACAATTATTTAGGTTTAACACTGATCCTGATGGTAGAGGGAGCGTGCAATGTTTGATCACATCAACCTTGGAAATACTTCCAACACATATCGTCACCTCGCCTTTAGCTAGTCTCCGTTTATTCCGTAGCCTTTTATTTCAAGTTACTAACACTTAGCAATCGAACCGGTATCTATTACCATGGTGCTACTAGGAGTACTAGAAAAGTACACATTTAATACTATGTATATCCAATATACTTCTGTCAAACTTGCCAACCTTCTCATCTACCAAGTATCTAGGGTGGTTCTGCTTCAGTGTCCGTTCCTCTCATTACAGAAGCACTTAGTCTCGGATTTGGGTTCAACCTTGGGTTTCTTCACTAGAGCAGCAACTGTTTTTGCCGTTTCATGAAGTATCCCTTCTTGCCCTTGCCCTTCTTGAAACTAGTGGTTCTACTAACCATCAACAATTGATGCTCCTACTTGATTTCTACTTTCGTGGTGTCGAACATCGTGAATAGCTCAAGGATCATCATATCTATCCCTGATATGTTATAGTTCATCACGAAGCTCTAGTAGCTTGGTGGCAATGTCTTTGGAGAAACATCACTATCTCATCTGGAAGATTAACTCCCACTCGATTCAAGTGATTGTTGTACCCAGACAATCTGAGTACAAGCTTAACGATTGAGCTTTTCTCCCTTAGTTTGCAGGTTAAGAAACTTGTCAGAGGTCTCATACCTCTTGACGTGGGCACGAGCCTGAAATCCCAATTTCAGCTCTTGGAACATCTCATATGTTCTGCGACATTTCAAAAAATGTCTTCGGTGCCTCAATTCTAAACCGTTTAACATTACTGAACTATCACGTAGTCATCAAAACGTGTATGTCAGATGTTCGCAACATCCACAGACGACGTTCGAGGTTCAGCACACCGAGCGGTGCATTAAGGACATAAGCCTTCTACACAGCAATGAGGACAATCCTCAGTTTATGGACCCAGTCCGCATAATTGCTACTATTAACTTTCACCTAAATTTTCTCTAGAAACATATCTAAAACAGTAGAACTAAGACGCAAGCTACGCATAATTTGCAAAAACCTTTTGACTATGTTCAGGATAATTAAGTTCATCTTATGAACTCCCACTCAGATAGACATCCCTCTAGTCATCTAAGTGCTACATGATCTGAGTCAACTAGGTCGTGTCCGATCATCACGTGAGACGGACTAGTCATCATCGGTGAACATCTTCATGTTGATCGTATCTACCATAGGACTCATGCTCGACCTTTCGGTCTCTTGTGTTCCGAGGCCATGTCTGTACATGCTAGGCTCGTCAAGTCAACCTAAGTGTTTCGCGTGTGTAAATCTGGCTTACACCCGTTGTATGTGAACGTTAGAATCTATCACACCCGATCATCACGTGGTGCTTCGAAACAACGAACTTTCACAACGGTGCACAGTTAGGGGGAACACTTTCTTGAAATTTTAATGAGGGATCATCTTATTTACTACCGTCCTTCTAAGCATATAAGATGCATAAACATGATAAACATCACATGCAATCAAAAAGTGACATGATATGGCCAATATCATTTTGCTCCTTTTGATCTCCATCTTCGGGGCTCCATGATCATCATCGTCACCGGCATGACACCATGATCTCCATCATCGTGTCTCCATGAAGTTGTCTCGCCAACTTATTACTTCTACTACTATGGCTAACGGTTTAGCAAAGAAGTAAAGTAATTACATGGCGTTATTCAGTGACACGCATGTCATACAATAAATAAAGACAACTCCTATGGCTCCTGCCGGTTTTCATACTCATCGACATGCAAGTCGTGATTCCTATTACAACAATATGATCAATCTCATACATCACATATATTTCATTCATCACATCCTTCTTGGCCATATCACATCACATAGCATACCCTGCAAAAACAAGTTAGACGTCCTCTAATTGTTGTTTACATGTTTTACGTGGCTGCTATGGGTTTCTAGCAAGAACGTTTCGTACCTACGCAAAAGCCACAATGTGATATGCCAATTGCTATTTACCCTTCATAAGGACCCTTTTCATCGAATCCGATCCGACTAAAGTGGGAGAGACTGGCACCCGTTAGCCACCTTATGCAACAAGTGCATGTCAGTCGGTGGAACCTGTCTCACGTAAGTGTACGTGTAAGGTCGTCCGGGCCGCTTCATCCCACAATACCGTCGAAACAAGATAGGACTAGTAACGGTAAGCATATTGAACAAAATCAACGCCCACAACAACTTGTGTTCTACTCGTGCATAGAATCTACGCAATAGGCCTAGCTCTGATACCACTGTTGGGGAACGTAGCAGAAATTCAAAATTTTCCTACGAGTCACCAAGATCTATCTATGGAGAGACTAGCAACGAGAGAGAGGGGAGTGCATCTACATACCCTTGTAGATCGCGAGCGGAAGCGTTCAAGAGAACAGGGTTTAGGGAGTCGTACTCCTCGCGATCCAAATCACCGGAGATCCTAGTGCCGAACGGACGGCACCTCCGCGTTCAACACACGTGCAGCCCGGTGACGTCTCCCACGCCTTAATCCAGCAAGGAGAGAGGGAGAGGTTGGGGAAGACTCCGTCCAGGAACAGCACAACGGCGTGGTGGTGATGGAGGAGCGTGGCACTCCAGCAGGGCTTCGCCAAGCACTGCGAGAGACGAGGAGGGAGAGGGGTAGGGCTGCGCCAGGGAGAGGAAAACTCATGTGTTTGGCAGCCCCAAAACCCCCACTATTTATAGGGGAAGGGGAGAGGGGGCCGGGCCCCTCCAGATCCCATCTAGAGGGGAGGGGCGGCGGCCAGGAGGGGTGCCTTGCCCCCCAAGCAAGGTGGAGGCGCCCCCTTCCCCTAGGGTTTTCAACCCTAGGCGCCTTGGGCCCTGGTAGGGGGGCACACCAGCCCACCTGGGGCTGGTCCCCTCCCACACTTGGCCCACGCAGCCCTCTGGGGCCGGTGGCCCCACCTGGTGGACCACCGGGTCCCGGTACGTCACCGATAGCACCCGAAATTTTCCGGTGACCAAAACAGGACTTCCCATATATAAATCTTTACCTCCGGACCATTTCGGAACTCCTCGTGACGTTCGGGATCTCATCCGGGACTCCAAACAACATTCGGTAACCACGTATATCTATTCTCTATAACCCTAGCGTCATCGAACCTTAAGTGTGTAGACCCTACGGGTTCGGGAACCATGCAGACATGACCGAGACAACTCTCCGGCCAATAACCAACAGCGGGATCTGGATACCCATGTTGGCTCCCACATGTTCCACGATGATCTCATCGGATGAACCACGATGTTAAGGATTCAATCAATCCCGTATACAATTCCCTTTGTCTAGCGGTATAGTACTTGCCCGAGATTTGATCGTCGGTATCCCGATACCTTGTTCAATCTCGTTACCGGCAAGTCTCTTTACTCATTCCGTAACACATCATCCCGCGATCAACTCCTTGATCACATTGTGCACATTATGATGATGTCCTACCGAGTGGGCCCAGAGATACCTCTCCGTCACATGGAGTGACAAATCCCAGTCTCGATTCGTGCCAACCCAACAGACACTTTCGGAGATACCTGTAGTGCACCTTTATAGCCACCCAGTTACGTTGTGACATTTGGTACACCCAAAGCATTCCTACGGTATCCGGGAGTTGCACAATATCATGGTCTAAGGAAAAGATACTTGACATTTAGAAAAGCTTTAGCATACGAACTACACGATCTTGTGCTAGGTTTAGGATTGGGTCTTGTCCATCACATCATTCTCCTAATGATGTGATCCCGTTATCAACGACATCCAATGTCCATGGTCAGGAAACCATGACCATCTGTTGATCAACGAGCTAGTCAACTAGAGGCTCACTAGGGACATGTTGTGGTCTATGTATTCACACATGTATTGCGGTTTCCGGTCAATACAATTATAGCATGAATAATAGACAATTATCATGAACAAGGAAATGCAATAATAACCATTTTATTATTGCCTCTAGGGCATATTTCCAACAGAAAGTTCCAGAACTGAGCTTTGTCCTCTCTCCTTGGTTCTTCATAAATGAACGTTTCTCGCCAAGATACCCCCTCCTCGGGCTTGACATGAACATCAATGCAGCGGCTATTGAAAGCTTTCAAAGAGACACTTACTGACACTGACCAGAACAGAACTAGGCCACCACTTAGGCCATTACTACTCACACCATGGCCACTGGAAAAACCTAATGACCATAGAATTTTTTTAGCGCCGGAATCCCTCATCTTCGTCTCTGACAAAAAGAGGAGGGTGGGGCGATAAAGCTTCACAAGCCAGCGAAGCTCGCCAACTGTCGAGTCCGACCCCAAGCCTCGACGGTTCCAGCGTAAGATACTCATTGCATTTAGCGGGGCTGCTCTGCACCCGCCGCCGGATCCACCGATCAAGGTGTTGGGAGTCATTTGTTTCTTGTTAGAATCACCATCCAGAAAATCTACAGCCACCCAAGCAGCATCACTTACACTTGCTATGGGAACTAAAGCCAGAGCATTTGCATTGACATGATCCCAGCCCTCAATAGATGAGCCACCAACTTGGTCCTTGACAGATTTCCTTTTGTGGCCCGACACACCACTCTTTGTTTTTTGAAGAGGGAACAACTCTTTGCCCGTGCCTTCCGACCTGCCATTGCCCCGGCCATGAGAAGACATGCCACGTCCGGGAGTATTAGTTTGGCCCCTCTTAAGAGTAGAGGGAACCTCACTATCTCCGGTAACAGTAGGATCCTGACCAGGCACTTTATGATGTCTAGCAGGCTCCTATAATTGAACACCACCTGAAGGACCATTCTAATTTGATTGCTTTCTCGGGCCCGGATGAGGACGAAGCATTCCTGGACCTTGTTCCCCTTGATCTCTTAGAATGATCCTCAATCATTCATAACTTTTTAGACGCATACGGCATATGACCATTGACATCTCTTGTTCCTCGATTCGGACACAAAATGAAAGAGTGCCCTACCAGCCCACAAGAGAAGCAATAAAAGGGAAGACGCTCATACTTCACTTCAGTTGTCTGGAATTTGGCCGAGGTGACAGTAACTTAACGCACAAGTGGCTCATGAACTGTAATCTCTACTCTGACCCTCTTAGAAGCATCCCAACAACGTCCATCGGCATCAGACTCCCCTCTTTCAATTGTACCAATGCGTTTTGCGAATTCCATACCAAGCTTAGACTTCATCAACCTAGGTGGAAGATTCATTATATTGGCCCATATAGTCAGCTGATCAAACCTGACCTGCAGCGGATGTATATTCGCATCAAAACAATTAAGCAGAACAGCATGTTTTCCAACTACCCACGGTGATCCTTCCATGACACGGTCATGATCCATTCGTGTGCCAAATTCCGCTATGAACAAGTTGTCTCCAGCTGGATGGAACAGCATCCCTCTCGGGTTGCCCCACGCCGGCCTCATCCCAGACTCGATAGTCTGAATGCTAGTATTGGGGGAGAGAACCTTCCCAATCAGAGCACAATCATTCCGGCGGCACCAGATCGTCCTCCTCAGCATCATCCAAGACAATAGGTTGAGCTTCCACCTCGGTAAGCCGGAGACGCCCCATCATCTCTTCCACACGAGATGGGGATCTCAATCCGGAGGCTGCTCCAGAATCAGAGGACTCCGCCGCTTTTCCCAGCAGAGACTGCGAAAGATTCAGTTGATCCCTACAAGAACCAGGAATCAGACTAGCACCCATCGTCCCAGAGATCTCCGCCATTCAGCCACGAAAAAGGACCTCAAACAGCAGCCTGAGTCGCCCCAAACAACGAGCAGTGAGAGCCCAACGACGGACCAGGCCGGCGGAAGAAGGCCAGGGACCGATGGGAACAAAAAAAAGGGGAAGATCACGATCGTAATCACAGTCCCAGAGAGATTTCACCCTAGACCTGCCGTTCGCCAGAGCACAGCGGAGGAAGGGGGAAAACAGAGCACGGCTTCCAAGCCGTAAGTTTCTACTGTTGTGGTTCCAAGTTTTATTCTACTTTTGTATAAATACTGGTGATGCTTAGCTACTAAATTTCTTTGCTGATAACCAGGAGTCTGCGCCTTGCATTAGCCGGAGTAAGTTTCTACTGTTGTTAGACTTAGACTGGCTTTGAGTTGTATAAACTTTTAAGATACTATCTTATTTAACTGAACTGAACTTGCATGTATAGAACTGTTGCTTCATGTATGGAGAGATGTATTTTTTTCAGTTGTACTGAGCATGTCAGAAACTCAGAATGCATAGAAAATAGTAGTAGTATGTAACTTGTCTCAAGAATGCACTGAAATTAACGAAACAACGGAAATGGTCAAAATATGTTGAAACCATATTCTATCACATTACATCGAGTATCTTCAGCTATAACCGAAACATAAACTTTGAAGAGTCACGGCCAGCTGTCTAACTGTTCTTACCACCTCTTCTTCATCTTTGTTCCCAATGTTGTGACTGGCCGAAGTGACTGTCCCCTATCTCTAAAGGGGCGCACACATTTGATACATCCATTTTTATTCATTTCTCCAACAAGTATTTTGTTACGGAGGGAGTAGTGAACAGTCAACACAACTGGAGCAGATGCTGCCCATAGCAAAGGAGCAAACACTCCAGCCTTCACACACAAGGTCCAAAATATTTTACACAAGGAGAAACATAAAATGTAGTTACTCATGTTAGTGTGCTAGAGAACTCAGAAATTGAGATTTATGTTTTCAGATGCAAGCAGCTCGCTAAGCAAACAAAATATTAGGCTACCCTAATTGTTCAACCAACAGTTCAAAGAGAAACAACTGTTCAACCAAATATTATAATTTCTTACAGATACAAAATAGACCAGGATGCAAGAGTAATGGGGAATGAATCAACACAAGATTATTCAGAGCACCCACTTGACAGCGATGTCATTGAACACGTAACGAGTGCGCTTGTGCTGGACCATCCGGAGGCCGTCTTGGCCACGCTCCATCTCCACGCCAGTAAGAACGGCAAACTGCTTGCCCATTTCATCATCTCCAAAGAGCTTGGCCACGCAAAACCTGTTGTCACCCATGTTGATGAGCCTGAAAAGCAGAGGGTACCAATTCTTCTCGCCAGGCAGGGTGGCATTGTCCCAGACGTGCTGCCATGTGGGTGCTTGGCCATCCATGTCCATGGTGGAGAGGTCCACAGCGCATAGGTGGTGAGGTTTTCTGCCGGCCGTGAAGCCCAACCATATGCCCAATTCGGGAACATGCTCGGCTCTCCCATAGAACGGCAGTTCCCACTCCCCAACTTGCTTCCACACGTCCAGGTGCTTCCACCCAAGATGGTGGGTAGAATCGAAGCACCACGTGTCAAAGCAGTAGGTGCCAATCTTGTCGGACGATATGCAGATAGTGGTACAACCATTGGCGTCCTTGATTGTCGTGTGGGAGTTAATCATGGAGGGCCGGTATCCAGGTTGACGGACAAATGGAGGAGGAGGAAGAAGCCGCCAATCCCAACCCTTTATAGGGTCCCTGACATCATTGGACAGTGCCCTGTACTCGAGAACCTCGAAGCAGGAGGGGGGGTACTCGCTTCGGTCGGGCAAGAACCGAGCCTGGGCAACAGCTTGACCAGGATACCTGTGCAAGACGTAGAGGCTATCCTGCCCGCTGCCTGGGTGGGTGACGGAGAAGCTCACTGGGCTCGTGCCTTTGGCCTGGTAGAGGTTGGGCAGCGTGAGATAGAGAGACTTGTCGGCGTCGAACATGACGGTGTCGCCAGCCTTGTTGGAGCTCACGATCTGACCCTCGCCGCTGCGGGGTGCGAGGAGCTCGAACCATTCCAAGCCAGGAAACAACACACCGACGGGGGACGGATCGAAGCTCGTGATCGGGTCAGGCAGCCGCCGCAAGGTCTTGTATTTCTTCTTCTCGTCGTTTGCTGACTCTTCTGCTTCTTTTATTGACGGGTAGAAAAGATGCTTGGCCGCTTCGATGCGGCGCAGCGAATAAACGCCGTCGGAATTCTGCGCTACCAGATTCACAAAACGCCGGCGTAACATGATCGCCGATCTGCCAACAAAATCCGTCTAATTAGAGAGAAAACAGATAAAACTGCGGGAGTGAGAACCCCTACATCAGGCGCCAAGCAGGGGGAAGGCTTTCGCTGAGTAATACCTGAAACAGATGATCGACAGGGCTCGCACTTCGCAGCAAGGTCTTGCGTGTAGGGATGGGGTAGACGATGTACCGTGTGCTGGGGCGGGTGGAGGAGAAGGGAGGGGTGGGAGAAGGGAAGCTAGGTCTTGCCAACTTGCCTCTTTTATATATAAGTAGTGACTCCTCACTTCGGGCCAGGCCGTGAGGCTATTGCAGGCCTGGGCCGGGCCGAAAAAATAGACCCAGCTTATGTTGCAGCAAGGTCTTGCGTGTAGGCCGGGAGCTCCTAACGGGCGCCTTCAGCGCCGGTTCGGCTTACTGGCGCCCGCAGGCGATGGTAACTGGGCCGGCCCAGAAAATTTCTATAGATCGCAGGCGAAGTTTGCTCGCTCCTGGGTAGCGCGAAAAAATCGGCAAAAATAGGTCTCGCAGTGGATCGAACACACGCCCTCACAAACACGTTCACAAGAACAGGGCGAACTGTTTAACAACATTTATACGCGCGCAATTTATTACACATCTATTTACTGTAGTGTTTGAATTTTCAACTATTTGAAACCATTTCGAAAAAAGTTCATGAATCACAAATGAAATCATTGATTTGAAAAAAGTTCATCAATTTTGAAAAAAGTTCACGATTTTGAGAAAAAAGTTCATCGAATTTGAAAAAAGTTCATCAAGTTTCAAAATTAGTTCACAAATATTGAGAAAAAAGTTCACGGATTGAAAAAAATTCATCAATTTTCAAAAGTAGTTCACAAATATTGAGAAAAAGTTCATCAGTTTTAAAAAAGTTCATCGTTTTCAAAAAAAAGTTCATCGGTTTTGAAAATAGTTCAATGAGTTTGAAAAAAGTTCACAAAATTGAAGGAAAAATTCATCACTCTTGAAAAAAGTTCATCGAACTTGAAAAAATGTCATCAAATTTTTAAAAAATATCCATCAGATTTGACAAAACGTTCAACAAATTTGAACAAAAGTTTACCAAATTTGAAAAGGTTCATTGAATTAGAAAAAAGTTCATGGAATTTGAAAAGGTTCATCAATTTTAAATAAAATGTGGATACATTTGAAAGAAAATCATCGAAGGAGGAAGAAGGAAACAAACAAAAATGAAAACAGAAAAATGAAAAAAAAAACAGAAAAAATGAAAGACAATATGATAAGCAAAGAAAGTGATGGAACAAAGCGCGAAGTTCATGTGGCGTGGTGGTTACCATAGTGTGATGTGAGCCAGGAGATCTTCGGTTCGAGTCCTAGCTCTTGCAGATTTTTTGCGCCTTGAAGGAAAAGAGATGGCGGGAGGCGAGCGCGAAATGGGCCGAGCCCAGTTAAAGCGGCTGCAGGCGCCAGTTTGCGGGAAACAGTAGGAACCGGCGCCTGCGGCGCTAAATAGGAAATCCCGTAGGGGATGGGGTAGACGATGGGGAGCTCCTATACAGCGCTGCAGGCGCCCGTTAACGATCCGGCGCCTGCAGCGCTGCTAGCATGGGCCGGCCCACTAGCATGCTGACCCAAGTTTTTTTAATTTTTTTATGAAAATAAAAATGTGAAATGAAGAAAGGTTTACAGATTTAAAGAAAACAAAAGTTCATCCATTTGAAAAAATACGTTCATATCTTTAAAAAAGGTTCATAAATTTTGAAAAAGTTCATCAATTTGAAAAAAAGTTCATTCAAATTGAAAAAAGTTCATCCAATTTAACAAAAGTTCATTAAAGTTGGAAAAAGTTCATAGAAATTGAAAAACAAATCATGTATTTTTAGAAAAAGTTCATGGAACTGGAAAAAAGTTCATAAATCAAAAAAGTTTATCCATTTTCAAGACAAAATGTTCATTAAATTTCGAAAAACCTCATCAATATTCAAAAAAGTTCATCAATCTCAAAAAAGTTCACAGAATTTAAAAAAAAATCGTCAATCGGCGCCTAGATGGGCCGGCCCATTTATGGACGCCACAGGCGCCAGTTAACAAAATGCATCTTAACTGGCGCCTGTGGCGCCAAATAGGAAATGCCTAGACGATGTGCCGTGTGCGGGGGCGGGTGGAGAACGCCTGCAGCGGCGGAATTCTAAATCCTACTAGAAGAACGCCCGTGCGTTGCAACGGGGCCATATTAACTTTAAGAGTTCAATATTACGACATTGGCGACCTTTTTAACCATCAAATCCTCACACACACACTCTCCCTCCCTCTTCCTCACTCTCTCTCCCCCTCTCCCTCTCTCTAACACACACACATATCCATCTTATTGGGTACGGGACCATAATCCATCTATTTCACACACACACGCTAGTGCATGACAATATGAATTATGTGTATTATATTTGCCACCAGAACTGAGGAAATTAATTTCATATAAATAGGTCAGCCACAGCTCCAAGAATACGCGGAGGAGGTGGCCCGGGTCAACGTCGGCGCCGTTCGACGCGGGCCACGGGCCCGCTTCCAAGTGCACGTGTGAAAGGATCGATATGGTTGACTAGAGGGGGGGGGGGTGAATAGGCAACTAACAATTTTTAAGCTTTTCTTTACCAAATTGAACTTTGCAACAAATAGGTTGTCTAGATATGCAACTAAGTGAGCAACCTATATGATGCAATAACAACTAGCAAACAAGCAAGCAAGAGATGTAACAATGAGTAAGCTTGCGAAAGTAAAGGCACGAAATAACCAAGAGTGGAGACGGTGGAGACGAGGATGTGTTACCGGAGTTCCTTCCTTTTAAAGGGAAGTACGTCTCCATTAGAGCGGTGTGGAGGCACAATGCTCCCCAAGAAGCCACCAGGGCCACCGTATTCTCCTCACGCCCTCACACGATGCGAGATGTCGTGATTCCACTATTGGTGCCCTTGAAGGCGGCGACCGAACCTTTACAAGCAAGGTTGGGGCAATCTCCACAACAATCGGAGGCTCCCAACAACAACACCACCACGAAGCTTCACCACAATGGAGTATGGCTTCGAGGTGACCTCAACCGTCTAGGGCGCTCAACACCCAAGAGTAACAAGATCCGCAAGGGATAAGTGGGGGGAATCAAATATCCTTTGGTGGAAGTGTAGATCAGGCCCTTGTCACCCAATCCCGAGCAAATCAACAAGTTTGATTGGCTAGGGAGAGAGATCGAGCGAAAATGGAGCTTGGAGCAACAATGGAGCTTGGAGGTGGAAGAGGTAGTCAACTAGAGGTAGGAGACAACCCTTATATAGTCGTGGAAAAGATCCAACCGTTATCCACTAGATCTGCCCGCGACTCACGGTACTACCGCTCCAAGGGCGCGGTACTACCGCGGAGCCGCGCGGTACTACCGTGGGCCACCATGGTACTACCGTGGCAGCTGCGCAGGCCGGACCAAGCCTGAGGAAGGAGCAGTACTACCGCTCGCGCGGTACTACCGCTCCCCCTTGCGGTACTACCGCAAGGCAGGAGGGTCTCGGCCTGGGAAGGGCGCGGAAGAAATAAATTTCATCCGTGCCTACTTCCGCAGAAATTAGGGTGGCGCAAAAACCCGACGCGATACTACTGCCCGTGAGGCGCGGTACTACCGTGGTAGGCACGGATGTAAAAAATTACATCCGCGCCTACTACCGCGACGCAGCGGTACTAGGCAGAAGGGCCATGGTACTACCGCGCTGGACGAGCGGTACTACCGTGGGGAGCGCGGATGTAAAAAATTACATCCGCCCCTACTACCGCACCGGAGCGGCACTAGGCCAGGGTGCGGCGGTACTACCGCACCAATGGAGAGGTACTACCGTGAGGGGCGCGGATGTAAAAAATTACATCCGCCCCTACTACCGCACCGGAGCGGCACTAGGCCAAGGTGCCGCGGTACTACCGTGCCTAAAGAGGCGGTACTACCGTGGCCTGCCGCGGTACTACCGCTTGTACTTGCGGTACTACCGCAAGTACAGCAGTAGTCGTCAGTTTTTCGCACAACCAAGATAACGATGGGTAGCTCCAGAGTGCAAGGAAAGGAGGGACAAGTGTACGTGTGATTCCACCCTACCTTTCCGACGCGGACCCCCTCTTAATAGTACGGCTCTCCTACGACTCAACTCCACCAAAGAGAAACGTAGAACAACGCCGGCTTCAACAGTCTCCGAGGGGCACCGAATCGTCTTGTGCCTAATGATGAAGCATCTGAGGGACTCAAGGCACACGATTGGTCCGCACGAGTATTGTCATCAATCACCAAAACACTTAGGGATAAATATGCCCTTACAATCTCCCCCCTTTTGGTGTATTGATGACAACACGGGATTTGCACATAGATAAGATATTTTTAAAGCAGTGGCAAAACCCACTCCTCTAAAATATAGACGGGGCTCCCCCTAGATGTGTGCACTATAGATGAATGCTTTGGAGTGCATGGCACACAAACTAGGATCAACACTCCTCCTATATTTTAGAGACCAAGACATGATAATAAGCATAGCATAGCATGAAAGTAGCACAATATAACACAAGCTAGCTAGGATAGATAGAGTGCATATGTCTTACACCATACAAGATAAGATAACCAAGGTTCAAGCGATAAAAGCAGTAGATAGTTCAACTGAAAGCAGCAAACACACAAACTCGCAAACAAACTCGCAAATCCCTACACTCTCTCCCCCTTTGGCATCGAGACGCCAAAAAGGCAGAGAGGACACCTAAACACGCAAGAGGTGGCTCAAGCAGAGAAGTTGTCCCACGCGTCTTCGTCAGACTCCTCTGCAGCTGGAATGGACTCCTCGGCCTCCTTGCTTCTCCATCCACTCGGTCTCAGGAGTGATGCGCTCCTCAGAACCGCCAGACACATCCTCGCCATAGAGCTGCAAGACCTTGTTGTGCCGGCGACGACTCTCCTTGGACTCCACGTGAGCCCTGTACTGTCCCTTGGCTTGCATGCAGAAAAGAGACTTCATCTTATCCTTCAACTTCTTGGCCCAAGATGGCCTAGAGTCACTCTGAGAGGGCCTAGCAGAGCGGCCCTCATCAACATCCTCAGCGCCAGCAACATCCTCATCAACAGCAGCAGCCCTCGCAGTAGACGCCTCAGCACGAGTAGCGGTGTTGGCCCAGTTGGGTTTGACCCGCAGACAAATGGGCTCATGGCGAATCCAGTCAGGAGCCAGGAACTCCTCCTCAGGGTACATCTTCTCCCAAGTCTTCGAAATCAGCAGAAACAGGTAGGGCCCATAGATAGGCACCTTACGGTTGAACACAGCAAACCGAAGTTCACACCACATGATGTGAGAGACATCAAGTGGCTGAGTCTGAGACGAGCGAGCCTCCTCGCACAAAAGCATCATATCCACCATGAAGGCATGAACCTTGTCTTTGTCACCGATGCGTGGGAACAAGGAGTTGCGGAAGATGCGGTACATGATATCCAGAAAGGGATTGAGAACCAAGATAATCTTGCCAGTGGCTAGCTTCTTCTCAACCATGAACGGGGTGAGCTTGTCCTTGTTAGCAGAGTCAGCATTGCCGTGAGGGCGAACACCAACGGGAGTGTCAAGTCCATCATCAGGAACGTGAAGTAACTCCATGAACTCCTTCCAGGTAGCAGACAACTGGCGGCCATTGGTCATCCAAGTCATCCTCCTCTCATCATTGGTGTGAAAGAACACAGAGGCAAAGAACTGACAAATGATCTCAGGGTCATAGTCCATGTGGAAAGAGATCACATGCTCAATCCCAAACTGCTCCAGCAAGTCCAGAGCCTCCCCAAAGTAGTCACGAAACTTGTCCTTCCTCATGTGATGTATGTCAATCCACTTCACCTCCACATATGTATTCTGCTTGTTCTTGATGACATCCAAGTAGATCTGGGTTTGGGACTTGTTCCAGAACAGTTCACACCCTCTGACAGTGGAGCGTGGGTGCACATAGGGGCGAAGCTGCCTGAGACGGACATACTCTTGAGCGCCTATCTCATCCATACCCCTGGCGGGCTCCTTGTGCTTGCTGGCGGTGGACTTGACATTGCGCTTCGATGCAGACGACCCCTCAGGAACTTCTCCTGGGTTGCGCAGACGCTTGGAACCAGTGTCACGAACGGGATTGGCCCGGGGAGAACCACCACCTAAAACACACACGCAAAGCACCAAAACAAGTCGAAAAGGATCAATGCAAAAGCTATAAGACAGCACATGAAACCCATAGAAGATAAACGAGAAAGTTGGCATGCGATAGATGTGAGCCGCGGTAGAACTGCCATGGGGTGCGATACTAAAGTCTTAGTACAGCTTCAGACGCGGTAGTACCGTGAGGGGTCACGGTAGTACCGTGGCTGGGGCAGAAGTAAGGCTTTAGTACCACACGGCGCGCGGTAGTACCGCGCCCTAGGGGCGGTAGTACCGTGAGAGCGGTAGTACCGCGCCCTACGGGCGGTAGTACCGCGTCGCGTCGGATCTAGCAGGATTTGAATCTGAAAAAGACCCGCGAAGCCATGGCGGTGCTACGGTGATCAGATCTAGTGCAAGACAACAATACAAGTGTAAATCCTATGCAATACCACACTCCTTCATCCTACTCTTGCAGAGATCTAGACTAAGAGCCTCAAGAACATACAAGCCTCCCCCAAAACCTAGAAGAACCAAATACAATCAAAACGGAGAAGGATTTGGGGAAAAACCTTGGTCCATAGCAAGAGCACGAGGTGGGGAACGATCCCACCGGACGGAATCACGGGAGGGCAGCCGGTGGAGAAGATCCGGCGACGAACACCGGCTCCGTTCGTGAGCACGAGAGAGGAAAGGGCAATGTGGAGAGAAGGGGGCGAATGGGTATGGGGGAGTTAGAACTCCCCCTGCCCGACCTTATCCCCACGCGCCCGAACCGGCGCGGTAGTACCGCGGGTCATCGCGGTAGTACCGCCCGGGCGGAAGTACCGCGCCGAGGCGGTAGTACCACTCAACCAGGCGGCAGTAAAAAATTACTGCCGCTTGGGGACGGTAGTACCGTGCTCCCATTAGCGGTAGTACCGTGATTGGCCGCGGTAGTACCGTGACCGACCGCGGTAGTACCGTGAGCTCACGCCACCGAAGGTTTCGAACAAGAGAGAAAGGTGCCTTTGCATCAAAAACAAACACAACACAAAACTGCACAAAACAAGCACATACCAAGTGAACAACAGGCAATCCCTAAGTGACAAAACCTCTCGAGGAGAGGGCGGTGGCCGAAGCCACCTATGTTTGAGTTGGATGGTATGGCACCGCGAAGAATTATCCTTGGGCCCATGACCAAAACTCGTCTTTGAAGCACAAGTACCATCAAAAATGGCGAATGTGAAAGAGGTGATCTATTTATGCATAATGGGGGGAGGGAGAGTTCATTGAGAGAACAACACTCCCCCTATGTCCATGCCTACACCTAGACTAGACAACAAGTTGAGTGTGGTGGGGGGTGCATGGGTTCAAGTCACATTGCTCAAATCAATGATATTTAACTCATGCCTTAACTCGCGAAATCTTGCTTCATCCAAGGGCTTCGTGAAAATATCTGCAAGGTTATCATGAGTGTTGACATACTTGAGCTCGATCTCCCCTCGCCTAATGTGATCCCGAATGAAGTGATACCAAATCTCAATGTGCTTCGTCTTGAAGTGTTGCACCGGGTTGAGAGAAATCTTGATGGCACTTTCATTATCACACCAAAGAGGCACTTTGTCACAAATGACACCGTACTCCTTTAAAGTTTGCCTCATCCATAGGAGTTGAGCACAACAACTACCGGCCGCCACATACTCCGCTTCGGTGGACGAGAGAGACACACAACTTTGCTTCTTGGAAGACCAACTTACCAAAGAGCAACCAAGAAATTGGCACCCTCCGGAAGTGGACTTCCTATCCACTTTGTCTCCCGCCCAATCGGAATCCGTGAAACCTTCAAGCTTGAAGTTTGCTCCTCTTGGGTACCATAAGCCAAAGTTTGGGGTATGAGCCAAATATCGAAAGATTCGCTTGACCGCCACATAGTGACTTTCCTTTGGTGCGGCTTGAAAACGTGCACACATCCCCACACTCAACATGATATCCGGTCTAGATGCACAAAGGTAAAGCAAGGAGCCAATCATGGAGCGATATACCTTTTGATCCACGCTTTACCATTGGGATCGATGTCAAGTTGGCACTTGGTAGGCATTGGAGTAGAGGCCGGCTTGACATCACTTAGCTTGAATCTTTTAAGCATGTCTTGAGTGTATTTGGCTTGGTTGATGAAGGTTCCTTCTCTTCTTTGCTTGATGTCGAAACCAAGGAAAAACTTCAACTCTCCCATCGAAGACATCTTAAACTTGGAGGTCATGAGGGCGGCAAATTCTTCATTGAAAGCTTTGTTAGGGGAACCAAAGATAATGTCATCAACATATAGTTGGCATACAAACAACTCCCCGTTGACCTTCTTAGTAAAAAGAGTGGGGTCGATTAGCCCTACTTCAAAACCACGATCTTGTAGCAACTTGGTAAGGTGGTCATACCACGCACGTGGGGCTTGTTTAAGGCCATAGAGTGCCTTATCGAGTTGATACACATGATCCGGAAAGTAGGGATCCTCGAACCCGGGGGGTTGCTTGACATAGACCAACTCATTAATGGGACCATTAAGAAAAGCACTTTTCACATCCATTTGTTGAAACTTAAAGTTGTGATGGGAAGCATAAGCAATCAACAAACGAATGGATTCAAGGCGAGCAACGGGAGCAAAGGTTTCACCGTAGTCGATACCCTCGACTTGGGAGTAGCCTTGTGCTACCAATCTTGCCTTGTTGCGAATGATGTTCCCATGAGCATCTTGCTTGTTCTTGAAGATCCACTTGGTTCCAATGACGTTGTGGTTCCCGGATGGTCTTGGCACCAATCTCCACACCTTGTTGTACTCGAAGTTGTTGAGTTCTTCATGCATGGCATTGAGCCAATCCGAGTCTTCGAGCGCCTCATAGACCTTTTGGGGTTCGACACAAGAGACAAACGCGTGATGTTCACAATAGTTTGCCAATTGTATACGAGTGCTTACCCCCTTTCGTAGGCTTCCAACCACATTTTCCATGAGATGGCCTTGGGTGGTGAGCTTGGAAGCAATCTTCGCGGCACGACGCTCTAATTCCTCCTCGGGTGTGGAAGGAGGAGGGTTAACTTGATGATCTTGAGCGCCGTCTTGAGCTTGTTCTTGATCTCGAGGTTGCTCTTGATCTTGAACTCGCTCGAGGGGGAGAACTTGACCTTGGGCATCATTTAGTGGTTCATCACCGTCTTGAGGTAGATCTTGCCCTTGGTCTTGTTCACGAGGTTGAGGGCCTTCACTTTGTTCTTCAGAAGCGTGTGGGTCTTGATGAGGTGATGGCTCTACTTGAGTAGAGCATTGTCCTTCTCCTTCGGCCACAAGGGGTTCCTCAATGGGTAGGATTTGACCAATACCCATTCTTCTTATGGCTTGGGGAGGAATTTCATCACCTATATCACAAGTACCACTTTGCTCCACTTGGGAGCCGTTATTTTCGTCAAACTCCACGTTACACGTCTCCTCAATGAGTCCGGTGGACTTGTTGAGAACACGGTAAGCATGAGAGTTTGTAGTATAACCAACAAATATGCCCTCATGAGCTCTAGCCTCGAATTTAGACAACCGAACACCTTTCTTGAGAATGAAACACTTACAACCGAACACCCGGAAGTACTTGAGGTTGGGCTTGTTGCCGGTGAGGATCTCATAAGGAGTCTTGTTCAAGCCTTTGCGAAGATAGAGCCGATTGGATGCATGACATGCGGTGTTGATGGCTTCGGCCCAAAAGTTGTACGGAGACTTGAACTCCGCCATCATGGTCCTTGCCGCATCCATCAACATCCGGTTCTTCCTCTCCGCAACACCATTTTGTTGAGGGGTATAAGGTGCCGCATATTGATGCTTGATCCCCTCGTCACTAAGAAACTCATCCAAGGTGTAGTTCTTGAGCTCGGTGCCGTTGTCGCTTCTTATTGTCAAGATCTTTGCATCATATTGACGTTGAGCTTCATTTGCAAAGTTGATGACGGTTTGTTGGGTCTCACTCTTCCTCTTGAAGAAGTATACCCAAGTGTATCTTGAATAATCATCCACAATCACCAAGCAATACTTTCTTCCTCCAAGACTATCAAAAGATGGAGGCCCAAAGAGATCCATGTGAAGGAGCTCCAAGGGTCTCTTCGAGTAGATGATGGTTGAGGGAGGGTGAGCCTTTTCATGAAGCTTTCCTTCGATACAAGCACTGCAATCACGATCTTTGGAAAAACTAACATTTGTTAGTCCACGAACATGGTCCCCCTTGAGAAGACTTTGCAAAGATCTCATATTGACATGGGCCAAACGGCGATGCCAAAGCCATCCCATGTCAACTTTAGCCATTAGGCAAGTCGCGGTCTTAGTGGGTTGCTCCGAAAAGTTAACCACATAGAGACCGTTCTCGACATGCCCAACGAAGGCTACTTTAAGAGTCTTGCTCCACAAGAGGGCCACGGTATCAGTATCAAAGAATGTGGCAAAGCCCATGAGTGCAAGTTGACGAACGGAAAGTAAATTGAATGCAAGGGACTCAACAAGCATGACTTTCTTGATCGTTAGATCATGAGAAATGACAACCTTGCCGAGACCCAATACCTTAGAATGTGATGCATCACCCCACTCGACATTGGTGGGCATAGATGGAATCTCTTGCACGTCCACCACCAAGTCCTTGCTCCCGGTCATATGATTTGTTGCTCCACTATCGAGCAACCATGATCCCCCACCGGAAGCAAACACCTACATGAGATCAATGCTTGGTTTTAGGTACCCATTTAGTAATGGGTCCTTTGATGTTAGCAACAAGGGTCTTGGGAACCCAAATAGACCATTCAATGTACTCATATGAAGAACCAACAAATTTAGCAAAAACATATCCATCACTAGCACGGCACAACACATATGAAGGGTTAAAGTCGCCGGCTTTGTTTGAGGAAATGCTCTTGCCCTTTTGGACATCAACTTTCTTCACTTTCTCCTCCTTCTTCTTAGAAGCACCCTCTCCCTCTTTCACGAACGATTGTTTGAGGGGAGGTGGATGATTGGCCTTGTTGTTCTTCTTCTTCTTGCTCTTGGATTTGGGTGCGAACCCAATTCCTTCCTTGCCCACAAATTCCTTTTGATTTCTCAAAAGATCGTTGAGGTTTTTCTCACCTTGAATGCAAGTCACAAGGCCCTTCTCAAGTTGATCCTTCAACTTGGCATTTTCCTCCACAAGATGCACATGCTCACAACAAGGGTTAGTAGCACATGCATTATCAATTAATACCATATGAGGAAAGGTGGCCTTTTCCTTGATTAGCTTAACTTGGAGTTGAGCATGAGACTCTTTGAGGCTAGCATGAGTACCCTTCAAGACCTTGTGAGCCTTGTCAAGTATCTCAAACTCCTCTTTGAGTCTAGCATGATCAACCCCAAGTTTAGCCTTCTCGGAGGTTAGCACACGAGACATGACAAGAGCATGATCAAGATCTTTCTTTAACTTGGCATGGTCATCATTGTGTGACTCCTCAAGAGTCAAACGATGCACACGCTCTTCCTCAAGAGCATTAGAGAGATCCAATATCTCATCGGCATAGTCACGACTATGACCTTCCATCTTGGAGATGGTTTCTTCGTGAGCCTCGATCATGTCATTGGCCTCACCAAGTTGTTCCAAGAGAGCAACAAAGTGCTTCTTGGACTTTCCCTTGAGCTTACTCATAAATAGCTCAAATTCATTCACTTCCTCATTAGACTCAACATGTTCATCAATGCAATCCTCCACGGAGGGATTAGTAATGATGGTGGTTGTGATGTTGGGGGTTACCTTGTTTGAGGCCTTAGCCATGAGGCATCTAGCGGTGATGTTTTCATTGGGTGATTCGAAGAGAGACACCCGGGGAGTAGCAATGGCAATGGATGCCATGGCCGTTACTTCTTCATTCTCATCATCATCGTCATCCTCTTGGTATTCTTCTTGAACCACCAACCCACGCGTGGGAGTCTTCTTGGCGAAGTTGTTCTTGTTGGGGAAGGACTTGGCTTTGTCTTTTCGAATGAACTTGCCACCATTGTCCTCCCGCTTCTCGTAAGGACAATCCGCAACGAAATGGCTCACATTGCCATAGTTGAAACAAGTTCTAACTCGTTGCTTGCCCTTGACGCCACTTGAGTTGTTCTTGTTGAAGTTGGGTCTTGAGCTCTTCTTGCTCCAAAATTGTCTTGAAGCAAGGGCCATGTGCTCATGGTAGTCAAACTTGGTGTCTTCGGGGTTGCTTTCCTCATCTTCGACTTCTTCCTCTTCTTCCGCAATAACCTTGGCCTTCAAAGCAAGGTTAGGCTTCTTTACTCTTTGAGAGCGGAGCACCGCATTGTCGGCGGTCTTGTCCAAGATGCTCATTGCCATGAACTCATCCAACACTTCACTTGAGGTCATGGTGTGGAAGTCCGGCCGTTGACGAATGACGGAGGACATGGCTTTGTTGTAGGGCATCATGGCCTTGAGGAACTTCCGCTTGATCCAATTGTCATCTGTGTCCTTGCTTCCATGATCTCGAAGTGCCACCGCGAGTTTGGTCACTCTTCGAAAGAGCTCACGAGGTTCTTCATCTTCTTTCATTGCAAACTCATCGGCTTCATCTTGCACCACTTCATAGTTGGACCGTTGAATGCTAGCACTTCCACGATAGAGACCCTCGACACATTTCCATGCTTCTTTGGCCACGACATGGGGTCGAAGGTGAGGGAGATCTTCGGGAAGAATGGCATATTGGATGATGAAGAGAGAACTCTCATTGAATTGATTGTCCACGGCTTCTCGAGGAGTGAAGTTGCTTGGGTCATGAGGATAAAAACCTTCTTCAATGACTCTCCAAAGGTTAGTGTTCACATGTTTCAAATGACGCTTAAAACGATAGACCCAATTATCAAAATCTTCATGCTTCTCATATTTAGGAGGTGGACCGGCATGATTCAAATGAGTGGAGGGGATAGGCCCTCCATAAACCGGGGGTTCCACATGGGCAAAGATGCCGGTGCCATTTCTACCACTAGTAGAAGGACTCTTTTCATTGTTAGCTTCCCCCTTGTCGGAGAAAGCATCCGTCACCTTGTTAGTAGGATCACCCACTTTCATAGGCGCGGTAGATAGTTTAAGTCCCTCTAGGAAATCATTAAACATGCTTTTAACCTCGGCCGTCATGGAGGTTTTCAATGTGTCTAAAGCCACATTGAACTCCTCACGAGAGACCGAGGTTCCCCCTTCGGCCGAAGATGAGATGGGATTCACACCGGAGTGTTCCTCTGCACCATCGTTGGTGTCAACCATACTCTTCGGACGACAAAGTCCTTAATAAAGAGACGAGGCTCTGATACCAATTGAAAGGATCGATATGGTTGACTAGAGGGGGGGGGGGTGAATAGGCAACTAACAATTTTTAAGCTTTTCTTTACCATATTAAACTTTGCAACAAATAGGTTGTCTAGATATGCAACTAAGTGAGCAACCTATATGATGCAATAACAACTAGCAAACAAGCAAGCAAGAGATGTAACAATGAGTAAGCTTGCGAAAGTAAAGGCACAAAATAACCAAGAGTGGAGACGGTGGAGACGAGGATGTGTTACCGGAGTTCCTTGCTTTTAAAGGGAAGTACATCTCCGTTAGAGCGGTGTGGAGGCACAATGCTCTCCAAGAAGCCACTAGGGCCACCGTATTCTCCTCACGCCCTCACACGATGCGAGATGTCGTGATTCCACTATTGGTGCCCTTGAAGGCGGCGACCGAACCTTTACAAGCAAGGTTGGGGCAATCTCCACAACAATCGGAGGCTCCCAACAACAACACCACCACGAAGCTTCACCACAATGGAGTATGGCTTCGAGGTGACCTCAACCGTCTAGGGCGCTCAACACCCAAGAGTAACAAGATCCGCAAGGGATAAGTGGGGGGAATCAAATATCCTTTGGTGGAAGTGTAGATCGGGCCCTTGTCACCCAATCCCGAGCAAATCAACAAGTTTGATTGTCTAGGGAGAGAGATCGAGCGAAAATGGAGCTTGGAGCAACAATGGAGCTTGGAGGTGGAAGAGGTAGTCAACTAGAGGTAGGAGACAACCCTTATATAGTCGTGGAAAAGATCCAACCGTTATCCACTAGATCTGCCCGCGACTCACGGTACTACCGCTCCAAGTGCGCGGTACTACCGCGGAGCCGTGCGGTACTACCGTGGGCCACCACGGTACTACCGTGGCAGCTGCGCAGGCCGGACCAAGCCTGAGGAAGGAGCAGTACTACCGCTCCCCCTTGCGGTACTACCGCAAGGCAGGAGGGTCTCGGCCTGGGAAGGGCGCGGAAGAAATAAATTTCATCCGTGCCTACTTCCGCAGAAATTAGGGTGGTGCAAAAACCCGACGCGGTACTACCGCCCGTGAGGCGCGGTACTACCGTGGTAGGCACGGATGTAAAAAATTACATCCGCGCCTACTATCACGACGCAGCGGTACTAGGCAGAAGGGCCACGGTACTACAACTCCAAGGGAGCGGTACTACCGTGGGCCCCCGCGGTACTACCGCGCTGGACGAGCGGTACTACCGTGGGGAGCGCGGATGTAAAAAATTACATCCGCCCCTACTACCGCACCGGAGCGGCACTAGGCCAGGGTGCGGCGGTACTACCGCACCAATGGAGAGGTACTACCGTGAGGGGCGCGGATGTAAAAAATTACATCCGCCCCTACTACCGCACCGGAGCGGCACTAGGCCAAGGTGCCGCGGTACTACCGCGCCTAAAGGGGCGGTACTATCGTGGCCTGCCGCGGTACTACCGCTTGTACTTGCGGTACTACCGCATGTACAGCAGTAGTCGTCAGTTTTTCGCACAACCAAGATAACGATGGGTAGCTCCAGAGTGCAAGGAAAGGAGGGACAAGTGTACGTGTGATTCCACCCTACCTTTCCGACGCGGACCCCCTCTTAATAGTACGGCTCTCCTACGACTCAACTCCACCAAAGAGAAACGTAGAACAACGCCGGCTTCAACAGTCTCCGAGGGGCACCGAATCGTCTTGTGCCTAATGATGAAGCATCTGAGGGACTCAAGGCACACGATTAGTCCGCACGACTATTGTCATCAATCACCAAAACACTTAGGGATAAATATGCCCTTACAACGTGCAATGCACGTCTTCACAAATATTATAACCAGATGTGAGAAATCACATACTAACACGATGTTGCAATCAATTTGTAATTAAAGAAGCCAAAAGTCTTTTTCTTAAACCAGAATTCCTTATGCTGAAGTTTAAACAAACCCCACAATAATATGATCAAATTTTTTTGCTCTACTTATCACCTAATTAAGCAAATGCATGACTTATGAAGTGGATAAGAAATCATGTTAACTTGGAACTAAAATTCCAACAAAAGAGTGAGGAAGAAACCTTGTTATCATTGCTCTGAAGTCTGAACCTCCCCCTATCTATTAGTGAAATGTGACTATGCTTCGAAGATAATAATTTCTTATGCAACATATGCTTTTACATCTGAAAGAGCTACAAAATATGTTGACCTGCCTATGTGCACTTCCTAAATCAAGCGAATAATATTATTTCTATCGGCAATATAAAATACTAAACATTAGTTCGAATTGAATAATATAGCAGAATTGTCATTCTGACTTTTCATCCATCACTAATACGAAAGAAAGGGACAATGTCCACAAGCCATGCAAATATTCTGACCATGGGATATTTAGGCTGGCGTATATGGGAAATCAAAGCTAAAAATGACTCGATGAGTTAGGGATACATCAATAAATATTGTAAAAAGTGATAAAAACAAATCTGCAGCAACTCGTGACCCCACGAACTCGTATTCGCAATGAGCAAGTTAGTGAGGCCGCCACGGTAGGCTAGCACCAAGGGACAAGGGCAACAACCGCCTTCCCGTCCAACGTACTGATTCTGCTGGCGCTACTTTCATCCTACGCCCATGAGTACCGCTAGTGTGTTGCCACATACAAAAAAACTACGAACTAAAATTTTCATCCAAATCATGAAAAATGTTAATGTTCCTCTCCTCTCCCATCCCTTGTGTGAACATACCCAATTCGTGGTTGGCTCGCTACATTCAGCGTAGCTCTGATGTCCACTGCCCTCACTCTTGATTAGTTGCCGCAGTGCCACACATCTATGCCAACAAGCTGGGGGAAGAAATGCAAATGTTACACTGAGTCAAAATCAACCATCCCACAATCGTAACAATAGAAAAGATAATAACCAAATTTTAACAGAAGAACTACTGCTTGGCTCCCAGATCCATCTCGATAGCCCTTGATCTGGCTGCTGAGCTTCTCCTAGCCACCTCAACATCACGTCATTACCAAACATGTAGTGGATGCCTAGTGGGACAAGGATTAAGAAATAACATGAGGTGAAAAATACGATGGCTGTCAATTCCATAAAAGGATCCAAGTAATTTGACAAAATAGATCAGGAGCATCTTGTATAATCTCAAAAAAGCAACTAAAAATATGAGAAATGAATTGATGAAAATCAGCCCCTGCTCTCGTTCATGCTCGCTTTTGTAATGGGAGGCAAGGAATGGGGATACCGGGAGAAGAAAGGATCACATGGACGGCAAGCCTCCACCACCGGCAAGTGGGGTTGCTTCACATCCAATCTCCACGGCCGCCGCCTCCATGGGGACGAACTCCCATGTTCACAACCGGGCTCCCAATCGGCCGCTGCCTCGCCGACCTTGACGACGAAGTAGTCCCTCCCTTCGATCCCATTCGCAACGGAGGCAACACCCATCCCAGCGGACGGGTCCGCGGTGAGATCCCTACTGGATTGTGGTCGCGCCTCCCCGAACCTCACTTCGGGACACATGAGAGGGCGCCGTTGCCATGGTCAGGCTTGGATGGGGAAAGGAGGCAACATAGCAGCAACGACGCCTTCGCCGGGACTGGTGGCGACGGCGGCGGCGAGCGAGTGGGAGGACGGCGGCAGCGAGAGAGTAGGAGGGTGGTGGCGGCAGTCCATCAGCCGCCGTGACGTGAGAGGAGGATGGGGATGGGGCCGTGATCTGGACGTATGAAGCGGTCGAGAGGAGGGGAAGTAGGCGGCTGGGTTTTTCCATCGTGCGGGGTTTGGGGGAGGTCAAACGAGAGGGGTTTTTTCATGCGGGAGGCAGAGCAACGAGGGCGGATGTAGGGAGACGGGACGCGGTCGGTTGGCAGGAAAAGGAAAGCTACACATTTTTTTAGGCAGTAGAGATGATTGATGATAAGAAAGGGAAAATCACATCAATATAAGGAAATATCCCATCAATACTTGATTGGAAAATCACATCAATATAAGGAAATATCCCATCAATACTTGATTGATTGCGATTTATTTTTTATATGGTAACTAATCTGATGGGTTTATGTGGGTGGTGAAACGAAAAGGCAGGTGGGAGGGAGACGAAATAAAACCAGCGAAATAAAACCAACGAAAGTGGTGAGGCGAAACAAAACCAGCAAAAAATAACCGACGGACTATTCACCAACTTCTCCATTAGGAGTAGAGATTCGGCGCCCTGTGCGCCCGCTGCAGTACAAATCGCAAAAAATTCTACTGGTGCTAGGAATCTAACCGGGGACGTCACGCTTAATTGTAAGCTGTAGTAACTGCTACGCCATCCGTAGTAGACATACTAACTTTCATACTTTATTCCTTTTCTTCTTTTTTTGTTTTCCTGTTTTCTTTTTTCTTATTCCTAGGTTGGATGAACTTTTTTGAAATTCGTGAACTTATTCTTCAAAATCGATGAAATTTTATCAAATTCTATGAACTTCTTTTCAAAATTTGATGAACTTTTTTCCAGATTCGATGAACTTTTTTCCAGATTGATGAACTTTTTGAAAATCGATAAACTATTTTTCAAATCAATGAACTCTTTTGAAAAGTGATAAACTTTTTATTCAAAATCGATGAACTTTTTCCAAATTTCGTGAACTTTTTCTTTCATGAACTTATTTCAAATCTAGGTATTCTATTTCAAATTTGATTATTTTTTATTTTTTTGAAAATTTAACACCGTCAAGTGCGAAACGGTCAAAAGTTTAATGGTCAACTGAATTCAACGCGTCAATTGAATCGAACGAGAGTTTTCTGTTTCTGGAGCATTCGAAGGGATCGATCCAGCTAAATGGGTCAGCCCAAGTGAGCTGGGACGTGAGCGCCACCAGGGGAATGCGGCGCATAAGGCGCCAACGAGGAGGACTCCGGCGGAATGGGAGGGGTGGGAGAAGGGAAGCTAGGTCTTGCCAACTTGCCTCTTTTATATAGTAGTGACTCCTCACTTCAGGCCAGGCCGTGAGGCTATTGCTGGCCTGGGCCGGGCCAAAAAAATAGACCCAGGTCATGTTGCCGTGAAAATTGATTTTCTCTTCTACTCATTGCCTACAAAAAAACGTCTTGCCTACAAAAAACTTGTCGTGTCAAAATTACCCAAAAAACACTTGTCGTACCCTCTCCTGCTAAGATAGGTCAGCGCCGCATCACATCAGCCCCAGATTCACAACTAAAAGGGGACAAGTATGATAACTTCTAGTTTTTCTTGTTGTCGCCACCTCATTCTGAAAAAGACCTAGCCACCGCCTCCACCATAGATCGGTTCCCCCTCCTCCGGCCGGCCTTGCCACTGTCAGGAGGGGTGGGGAACCCGATCTATGAATGGAGTTCTTAATAATAGTAATGCTTCCATTAGCTTAATTTAGGGTTTTGGTAGTCATCTTGTTCGTTGGAGATGGCATTGTCTACAATATATAATCTTTGTCCCTTCGTTCAACGACAAGATCTTTTCCCCAGCGTCAATGGTGGTGTTGGAAGATTAAATTTGTCTAGGTATGGTCGTTTAGATCTTGCTTCACCAGATCTTTTTTCTCATGGTCGCCGTGAGGAGGATTGTCCTTGCAAACCGACTGCTACGTTGTCGACAATGGTGATTCGTACTCTCAGCTCCCAGCGATGTCGACCTGGTTGTTTGGTTTTTTGTCCCTGGAACTAGTATTGGCACTCTTGCCGGTGTTGGTTGATTACTTTAATGGCGGCATGCTTGCATCATCGCCTTGGCATTGCGGCTCAAATTAGAACAATGGGAGAACCCTCGTTGGTATTTACAAGTTTGTAGTTTGATACTTTTCTTATGTTTCTATGGCTGCCTTCAGAAAAGTACAAGATTGTGTCATGGAAGAAGGAAGAGTTTGAAAATCTCAAAGATTTACTCATTTCTTTTAGACTTTATTGTGTATCGATGTAGTCAGCTCATATATCTCTACCATGTACAATTTGCTACTATAATATGTCATGGTATTGATTGTCAAAAAAGGCAAGTATGCATAGTTTTTACATGTCCGGTCACAAAAGAATATCAGTCTGGAGTCCATGCAACAATTGGATTTTTTGCCCTAGCGGGCCGACAATCTGTGTCGCACGCTTAATTTTCCGCCACCGCCTCTGCATCCTTCTCCGTCGTCTCGACCTTCTTCTTCTTCTTCTTCTTCGCCACCACCTCCGTCTCCAACTCTTTTTTTGCCGCTTCAACATCTTGAAACGGACATCTTTGATGATCATCCTTGCATCGTCATCTAAATCCTCCATCTTTGAAGGTCAACATCTTTGCGCCCTCCTAAGAAGCTATGATCTCAACCTTCTTCTCTTCGAGAACGACCTTCTTCACTTCGCTTGTTCTTCTTGTCGGGTGTCGGGGTCAAAACCGGCGGATCTCAGGTAGGGGCCCTGTCGTGGATTTGTCACGGCAGATGTCCTAGTGTGAGGACTTAGTCGTGAGGCCAATGCATCTATGTGGTACCTTAAAGGTGTTGGTCGGAACCGAGATACACGAGGTTTTTTACCCAGGTCCGGCCCCTCACGGTGGAGGTAAAAGCCTACATCCTGCTTCATTGATATTGATAATAATGGTCATGATTACAAGGGTGCTCTATACTTGTCTCTCTCTCAACTTGTGAAAACTTGCCCCTCTTGGGGCGCCTTGCCCCTCTTTATATAAGTTGAAGGGGCAGGTTACATGACTAATCCTAGTAGGATTAGGATTACTCTATTGCAAGTGGAGTCCTAGTCTTGCTTCCTTTGTAAGGGAATATTCCTTATGCTTTCTTCTTAAGCTTGTCCATCGGACACACACCTTGAGTCAGTCTTCTCATAAGCCGCCTTCTAGGCCTTGGGCCTTGTTATTCCTCTGACCCGCCTGCCGGTCACCAATGAGTCACCAGGTCCGACCGGGTCACCAGTGGGTGGAGATATCCAGGTGGGTGAGTTAATGAGTCATCAGTCTTTGGGTGGGTCACTAGTGAGTCGCCAAGTCCGGCCGGGTCATACCGCGGGGTATATCCCCGACATTAGCCCCCAGTTTAAATGGGTTTTATCCATGTTAAACTGATCCTGCAAAATAAACACAAGAACAAATTTGATAGGTTGTGCTCCGGTTTAAAGTTTTTCTGAACCGGCACCTGCTCATCCTTAAGTCCTTGTCATTTCCTTCTTGATACGTGTCCATGACTTCATAGCAAATCACCTTTAGCAGATAGATTCAAACTTTGCCAATGCAAAAGATCCTGGTACTTCGTCTGAAAAGTCCGGGTCAATAGGCCAGCTTCATAGTCAATTTGTTGTAGAAAAATATTATAAAAAAGAATCCATTTGAGTCGGCCTTTAATGCTCTGACTTAATAAAAATATTGGACTTAAGATGTCCTCCTGGAGCTGAACCAGTTTTTGAATACTCCGGCTTAATGATGCTAGATCTTGTCAAGTTGTGATCCTCAAAATTGCTGGGTTATGACTGATAATTGTTGGAAATATGCTCTAGAGGCAATAATAAAATGGTTATTATTATATTTCCTTGTTCATGATAATTGTCTATTGTTCATGCTATAATTGTATTAACTGGAAACCGTAATACATGTGTGAATACATAGACCACAACATGTCCCTAGTGAGCCTCTAGTTGACTAGCTCGTTGATCAATAGATGGTTATGGTTTCCTGACCATGGACATTGGATGTCATTGATAATGGGATCACATCATTAGGAGAATGATGTGATGGACAAGACCCAATCCTAAGCATAGCACAAGATCGTGTAGTTCGTTTGCTAACAGCTTTTCTAATGTCAAGTATCATTTCCTTACCATGAGATTGTGCAACTCCCGGATACCGTAGGAATGCTTTGGGTGTACCAAACATCACAACATAACTGGGTGGTTATAAAGGTGCACTACAGGTAGCTCCGAAAGTATCTGTTGAGTTGGCACGAATCGAGACTGGGATCTTGTCACTTCGTATGACGGAGAGGTATCTTTGGGCCCACTCAGTAATGCATCATCATAATGAGCTCAATGTGACTAATGAGTTAGCCACGGGATCATGAGTTACGGAATGAGTAAATAGACTTGCCGGTAACGAGATTAAACGAGGTATTGGGATACCGACGATTGAATCTCGGGCAAGTAACATACCGGTGGACAAAGGGAATTGTATACGGGATTGATTGAATCCTCGACATCGTGGTTCATCCAATGAGATCATCGTGGAACATGTGGTAGCCAATATGGGTATCTAGATCCCGCTGTTGGTTATTGGCCGGAGAACGTCTCAGTCATGTCTATATGGTTCCCGGACCCGTAGGGTCTACACACTTAAGGTTCGATGACGCTAGAGTTGTTATGGGAAATTGTATGTGGTTACCGAAGGTTGTTTGGAGTCCCTTATGAGATCCCGGACGTCATGAGGAGCTCCGGAATGGTCCGGAGGTGAAGATTTATATATGGGAAGTCTAGTTTCAGTCGCTGGAATGGTTTCGGGGGTTATCGGTATTGTACCAGAACCACCGAAAGGTGTCCAGAGGTCCATCGGGTGGGGCCACCTACCTCGGGGGACTTAATGGGCTGAATATGGGAGGGAACCAGCCCCCTAGTGGGCTAGTGCGCCCCCTAAGGGCCTAAGGCGCCTAGGTTTTAGAATCCCTAGAGGAGGGGGCGCCTCCACCTTGCTTGGGGGGCAAGTCTCCCCCTCCTGGCCGCCGCCCCCCTCTAGATGGGATCTAGAGGGGACGGCCCCATCTCCCCTTCACCATATAAATAGAGGGACGGTGAGAGGGCTGCAGCACCCCTTCGCTGGCATAGCCCCTTCCTCCTCTAACTCTTCCTCCTCCTCCGTAGTGCTTGGCGAAGCCCTGCAGGAATACCACAAGCTCCACCACCAAGCCGTCGTGCTGCCGGAGCTCTCCCTCAACTTCTCCTCTCCCCTCGCTGGATCAAGAAGGAGGAGACGTCCCCGGGCTGTACATTTGTTGAACGTGGAGGCGTCATCCGTTCGGCGCTAGATCGGATCTTCCGCGATTTGAATCGCCGCGAGTACGACTCCATGAACCGCGTTGTAGTAACGCTTCCGCTTAGCGATCTTCAAGGGTATGAAGATGTACTCCCTCTCTCTCTCTCTCTCCCGTTGCTAGTATCTCCTAGATTTATCTTGGTGACACGTAGGAAAATTTTGAATTATTGCTACGTTCTCCAAAAGTGGCATCATGAGCTAGTTCCATGCGTAGATTCTATGCACGAGTAGAACACAAGTAGTTGTGGGTGATGGTTTGTTCAATTTGCTTACCGTTACTAGTCCTATCTTGGTTCGACGGCATTGTGGGGTGAAGCGGCCCGGACCGACCTTACACGTACGCTTACGTGAGACAGGTTCCACCAACTGACATGCACTTGTTGCATAAGGTGGCTAGCGGGTGACAGTATCTCCCACTTTAGTCAGATCGGATTCGATTAAAACGGTCCTTATGAAGGGTAAATAGCAATTGGCATATCACCGTTGTGGCTTTTGCGTAGGTAAGAAACGTTCTTGCTAGAAACCCATAGCAGCCACGTAAAATATGCAACAACAATTAGAGGACGTCTAACTTGTTTTTGCAGGGTATGCTATGTGATGTGATATGGCCAAAAGAATGTAATGGATGATATATGTGATGTATGAGATTGATCATGTTCTTGTAATAGGAATCACGACTTGCATGTCGATGAGTATGACAACCTGCAGGAGCCATAGGAGTTGTCTTAATTTATTGTATGACCTGCGTGTCATTGAAAACGCCATGTAATTACTTTACTTTATTGCTAATCGTTAGCCATAGTAGTAGAAGTAATAGTTGGCGAGACAACTTCATGAAGACACGATGATGGGGATCATGATGATGGAGATCACGGTGTCATGCGGGTGACGAAGGTGATCAGCCGCGCCTCAAAGATGAAGATCAAAGGTGCAAAATGATATTGGCCATATCATGTCACTTTATGATTTGCATGTGATGTTTGTCATGTTTACATCTTATTTGCTTAGAACGACGGTAGCATAAATAAGATGATCCCTCACTAAAATTTCAAGAAAGTGTTCCCCCTGACTGTGCACTGTTGCGAAAGTTCGTTGTTTCGAAGCACCACGTGATGATCGGGTGTGATAGATTCTAACATTCACATACAATGGGTGTAAGCCAGATTTACGCACGCGAAACACTTAGGTTGACTTGACGAGCCTAGCATGTACAGACTTGGCCTCGGAACACAAGAGACCGAAAGGTCGAACATGAGTCGTATAGTAGATACGATCAACATGAAGATGTTCACCGATGATGACTAGTCCGTCTCACGTGATGATCGGACACGGCCTAGTTGACTCGGATCATGTATCACTTAGATGACTAGAGGGATGTCTATCTAAGTGGGAGTTCATTAAATAATCAGATGAACTTAATTATCGTGAACATAGTCAAAAGGTCTTTGCAAATTATGTCGTAGCTTACACTTTAGTTCTACTGTTTAAGATATGTTCCTAGAGAAAATTTAGTTGAAAGTTGATAGTAGCAATTATGCAGACTGGGTCCGTAAACTGAGGATTATCCTCATTGCTGCGCAGAAGGCTTATGTCCTTAATGCACCGCTCGGTGTACTGAACCTCGAGCGTCATCTGTGGATGTTGCGAACATCTGACATACACGTTTTGAGACTACGTGGTAGTTCAGTGTGTAATGCTAATGGTTTAGAATTGAGGCGCCAAAGATGTTTTTGAAATGTCGCAAAACATATGAGATGTTCCAAAGACTGAAATTGGGATTTTAGACTAGTGCCTACGTCAAGAGGTATGATACCTCTGACAAGTTTCTTAAGCCTGCAAACTAAGGGAGAAAAGCTCAATCGTTGAGCATGTGCTCAGATTGTCTGAGTACTACAATCGCTTGAATCGAGTGGGAGTTAATCTTCTAGATGAGATAGTGATGGTTCTCCATAGTCACTGCCACCAAGCTATTAGAGCTTCGTGATGAACTATAACATATCAGGGATAGACATGATGATCCTTGAGCAATTTGCGATGTTTGACACCACGAAAGTAGAAATCAAGTAGGAGCATCAATTGTTGATGGTTAGTAAAACCACTAGTTTCAAGAAGGGCAAGGGAAAGAAGGGATACTTCATGAAACAGCAAATCAGTTGCTGCTCTAGTGAAGAAACCCAAGGTTGAACCCAAACCCGAGACTAACTTCTTCTGTAATGAGGGGAACGGTCACTGAAGCAGAACTACCCTAGATACTTGGTAGATGAGAAGGCTGGCAAGGTCGACAGAAGTATTTTGGATATACGTTATATTAATGTGTACTTTACTAGTACTCCTAGTAGCATCAGGGTAATAAATAACGGTTTGGTTGCTAAGTGTTAGTAAATCGAAATAAAAGGCTACGGAGACTAGCTAAAGGTGAGATGACGATATGTGTTTCCAAGGTTGATGTGATCAAACATCGCAGGCTCCCTCTACCATCGGGATTGGTGTTAAACCTAAATAATTGTTATTTGGTGTTTGCGTTGAGCATAGACATGATTGGATTATGTTTATCGCAAGACGGTTATTCATTTAAGGAGAATAATGGTTACTCTGTTTATTTGAATAATACCTTCAATGGTCTTGCACCTAAAATGAATGTTTTGTTGAATCTCGATCGTAGTGATACATATGTTCATGCCAAAAGATATAAGATAGTAATGATAGTACCACATACTTGTGGCACTGCCATTTGAGTCATATTGGTATAAAACGCATGAAGAAGCTCCATGTTAATGAATCTTTGGACTCACTCGTTTTTGAAAAGATTGAGACATGTGAACCATGTCTATTGGCATATATGCATGAAGAAACACCATACAGATGGATCGTTTGGACTCACTTGATTTTGAATCAGTTGAGACATGCAAATCATACCACATGGGCAAGATGACTGAAAGGCCTCGTTTTCAGTAAGATGGAACAAGAAAGCAACTTGTTGGAAGTAATACATTTTGATGTGTGCAGTCCATTGAGTGCTGAGGCACGCAGTGGATATTGTTATGTTCTTAATTCAGGGATGATTTGAGTAGATGCTAAGTATATTTACTTGATGAAACACAAGTCTGAATTATTGAAAGGTTCAAGTAATTTCAGAGTGAAGTTGAAGATCGTCGTGACAAGAGGATAAAATGTATATGATATGATCATATAGATGAATATCTGAGTTACAAGTTTGGCACACAATTATGACATTGTGAAAATTGTTTCACAACTAATACCGCGTGGAACACCATAGTATGATGGTGTGTCCGAACATCATAACTGCACCCTATTGGATATGGTGCATACCATGATGTCTCTTATCGAATTACCACTATCGTTTATGGGTTAGGCATTAGAGATAACCGCATTCACTTTAAATAGGGCACCACGCAATTCCGTTGAGACGACACCATATGAACTATGGTTTAGAGAAACCTAAGCTGTCGTTTCTTAAAAGTTTGGGGCTGCGACACTTATGTGAAAAAGTTTTAGGTTGATATAAGCTCGAACCCAAAGCGGATAAATGCATCTTCATAGGACACCCAAAACAGTTGGGTATACCTCCTGTCTCAGATCCGGAAGCAAAAGTGATTGTTTCTAGAATCGGGTCCTTTCTCGAGGAAAAGTTTGTCTCGAAAGAATTGAGTGGGAGGATGGTGGAGACTTGATGAGGTTATTGAACCGTCACTTCAACTAGTGTGTAGCAAGGCACAGGAAGTTGTTCATGTGGCGCCTACACCAATTGAAGTGGAAGCTGATGATATTGATCATGAAACTTCGGATCAAGTCACTACCAAAACTCGTAGGTCGACAAGGATACGTACAACTTCAAAGTGGTACGTAATCCTGTCTTGGAGGTCATGTTGCTAGACAATAATGAACCTATGAGCTATGAAGAAGCGATGGTGGGCTCGGATTCCGACGAATGGCTCGAGGCCATAAAACCCGAGAGAGGATCCATGTATGAAAACAAAGTATAGACTTTGGAAGAACTACTTGATGGTCGTAAGGCTGTTGGGTACAGATGGATTTTAAAAGGAAGACGTACAATGATGGTAAGTATCACCATTAAGAAAGCTCGACTTGTCGTTAAGATGTTTTTTGACAAGTTCAAGGAGTTGACTGCGGTGAGACTTTCTCACTCATAGCGATGCTAAGAGTCTGTTGGAATTGTATTAGCAGTTACTGCATTATTTATGAAATCTTGCAGATAGGATGTCAAAACATTGTTTCTTCGACAATTTTCTTGAGGAAAGGTCGTATATGATACAACCAGAAGGTTTTGTCAATCCTATAAGATGCTAACAAGTATGCAAAGCTCCAGCAATCCTTCTAAGGACAGGAGTAAGCATCTCGGAGTTGGAATATACGCTTTGATGAGATGATCAAAGATTTTGGGTTTATACAAAGTTTATGAGAAACTTGTATTTCCAAAGAAGTGAGTGGGAGCACTATAGAATTTTTGATGAGTATATGTTGTTAACATATTGTTGATCAGAAATGATGTAGAATTTCTGGAAAGCATATAGGGTTATTTGAAAAGTGTGTTTCAATGGAAAACCTGGATTAAGCTACTTGAACATTGAGCATCAAGATCTAAAAGGATAGATTAAAAACGCTTAATATTACTTTGAAATGAACACATACCGTGACAAGATTTTGAAGGAGTTCAAAATAGATCAGCAAAAGAAGGAGTTCTTGGCTGTGTTATAAGGTGTGAGTATTGAGTAAGACTCAAGACCTGACCACGGTAGAAGAGAGAGAAAGGACGAAGGTCGTCCCCTATGCTTTAGACATAGGCTCTACAGTATGCTATGTTGTGTACCGCACCTGAAGTGTGTCCTGCCATGAGTCAGTCAAAGGGTACAAGAGTGATCCAGGAATGGATCACATGACAGCGGTCAAATTTATCTTTAGTAACTAGTGGACTGAGGAATTTTCTCGATTATGGAGGTGGTAAAAGAGTTCGTCGTAAAGGGTTACGTCGATGCAAACTTTGACACTAATTTGGATGACTCTGAGTAGTAAAACGGATTCATATAGTAGAGCAGTTATTTGGAATAGCTCCAAATAGCATGTGGTAGCTGCATCTACAAGATGACATAGAGATTTGTAAAGCACACATGGATCTGAAAGGTTCAGAACCGTTGACTAAAAACCTCTCTCACAAGCGAGATATGATCAAACACCATGGATGTTGGATTCATTACAATCACATAGTGATGTGAACTAGATTATTGACTCTAGTGCAAGTGGGAGACTGTTGGAAATATGCCCTAGAGGCAATAATAAAATGGTTATTATTATATTTCCTTGTTCATGATAACTGTCTATTGTTCATGCTATAATTGCATTAACTGGAAACCGTAATACATGTGTGAATACATAGACTACAACATGTCCCTAGTGAGCCTCTAGTTGACTAGCTTGTTGATCAATAGATGGTTATGGTTTCCTGACCATGGACATTGGATGTCATTGATAACGGGATCACATCATTAGGAGAATGATGTGATGGACAAGACCCAATCCTAAGCATAGCACAAGATCATGTAGTTCGTTTGCTAAGAGCTTTTCTAATGTCAAGAATCATTTCCTTAGACCATGAGATTGTGAAACTCCCAGATACCGTAGGAATGCTTTGGGTGTACCAAACGTCACAACGTAACTGGGTGGCTATAAAGGTGCACTACAGGTAGCTCCGAAAGTATCTTTTGAGTTGGCACGAATCGAGACTAGGATTTTGTCACTTCGTATGATGGAGAGGTATCTCTGGGCCCACTCGGTAATGCATCATCATAATGAGCTCAATGTGACTAATGAGTTAGCCATGGGATCATGCGTTACGGAACGAGTAAAGAGACTTGCCGGTAACGAGATTAAATGAGGTATTGGGATACCGACGATCGAATCTCGGGCAAGTAACATACCGGTGGACAAAGGGAATTGTATACGAGATTGATTGAATCCCCGACATCGTGGTTCATCCGACGAGATCATCGTGGAACATGTGGGAGCCAACATGGGTATCCAGATCCCACTATTGGTTATTGCCCGGAGAACGTCTCGGTCATGTCTGTATGGTTCCCGAACCCGTAGGGTCTACACACTTAAGGTTCAGTGACGCTAGAGTTGTTATGGGAAATTGTATGTGGTTACCTAAGGTTGTTCGGAGTCCTGGATGATATCCCTGATGTCACAAGGAGCTTCGGAATGGTCCGGAGGTGAAGATTTATATATGGGAAGTCCAGTTGCAGTCGCTGGAATGGTTTCGGGGGTTATCGGTTTTGTACTGGGACCATCGAAAGGTGTCCGGAGGTCCATCGGGTGGGGCCACCTGCCTCGATGGACTTAATGAGCTGAATATGGGAGGGAACCAGCCCCCTAGTGGGCTGGTGCGCCCCCCCAAGGGCCCAAGGCGCCTAGGGTTTGGAAACCCTAGGGGAGGGGGCGCCTCCACCTTGCTTGGGGGGCAAGTTTCCCCCTCCTGGCCGCCGCCCCCCCTCTAGATGGGATCTAGAGGGGCGGCCCCCCTCTCCCCTTCACCCTATAAATAGAGGGAGGGTGGGAGGGCTGCAGCACTGCTTCCCTGGCGCATCCCCTTCCTCCTCCAACTCTTCCTCGTCCTCCGTAGGGCTTGGCAAAGCCCTGCAGGAATACCACAAGCTCCACCACCACGCCGTCGTGCTGCCGGAGCTCTCCCTCAACTTCTCCTCTCCCCTTGCTGGATCAAGAAGGAGGAGACGTCCCCGGGCTGTACGTGTGTTGAACGCGGAGGCGCCGTCCGTTCGGCGCTAGGTCGGATCTTCCGCGATTTGAATTGCGCGAGTACGACTCCATCAACCCCGTTCTAGTAATGCTTCCGCTTAGCGATCTTCAAGGGTATGAAGATGCACTCCCTCTCTCTCTCATTGCTAGTATCTCCTAGATTGATCTTGGTGACACGTAGGAAAATTTTGAATTATCGTTCTCCAACAATAATGCCGGGTCATGATTGTTGCTAACACCGGGTCATGTAATTGACTTTCTTGAGCTATCCAGGCCAAAACTGAGAATATAATACCTGGTTTGTTCATAAAACTGAGAACTTGAATATATTCCTCCCTGATATGCATATCATCTATAGCCCCCGAGTCTTAAGAGGAAAACATAGTGATAGCTTAAGACTTGCTTCAATACAAATGCTGCAACTTTGGAGAAATCCAGATTGTTCATGTAAGTCACCAATCATAAACTGAACACTTTGTATTTCCCAGATTGTTCATGTAATCACCAATCATAAACTGAACACTTTGTACTTCCCATGTGTAGTCCCCAAGTGCTGGATCATTATGCAATAATGAGCAAGGACTTTGTAGATTTGATTATGTAGACTTAAGCAGCAATGTGTAGCCCCCATGGGCCGGCTCAGTAAAATAATACTGAGCTGGGACTTTATATGTACTTCAAAAAATAACACCATATGATGTAGCTCCCAAATTTTAGGTCACCTTTGATAGGAGCAATTAGTAGCCCCCAAGGGCCGGCTCATCACTATGTGATGGGTCGGGTCTTCAATGAGGCAAGTTAAAAATGACTTTGCATTAGCCCCCAAGTACCATGGTGCATGCTTGCAGTGACATGGGACTTGAATACTTGATGTAATCTCAATTTGAATAATCAATACAAAAAAAAGACACATCCGTGACATTTTGGGTTGAACGAATTTTTTTCTGTCATACATATGACACTTCTATGACGATAATTGTGACAAAACCTAGTATCATCACAGATGTGGTGGGATCCTACTTCTATGACAAAAAATCATGACAGAAAATGGGCTTTTCGTCCTGGGCGGGCCGGAGACGCATCTGCTTGACATTCTTTGGGCCGTCCATGACGGAAAAAACCGTGGTAGAAGCGAGGACGAGGAAAATTTCAGGGAGTTCCCGGTTACGGTGGGTGGTCGGGGGCCGAGTGATGCGCGTTTCTCTTGTACATGTATGCGCGTGTGTGCGAGGCGTTGGCTCTAACTGAACCTGAGCGAGGCGTTGGGCTCTAACTGAACCCGAGCGATTGCACTGCAGGCTACGCGTTACTAAACCCGAGCGATCGATCGATGGCTGTTAACTGAACCCGATCGAGCGATTCCTTCACTACTGTGCTAACTGAAGTCGATCGATGCTGCCTCTCTGAATGAACAGTGAGCATTGCGGGGGGGGGGGTTGGATGAACAGTGAGCGGTGGGAGTGGATGAACAGGACCCATGGCATTGCCTCTGGATGAACAGGACCCCGATCGATCGAGCCGGTTGGGGCTGGATGAACAGGACCCCGTGGAGGGCTGGATGAACAGGACGACCCCGTGGAGGGCTGGATGAACAGTAGCCCGTGGAGGGGTGGTTGAATAGGAGCCCTTGGAGAGGGGTGGTTGAACAGTAGCCGGTGGAGTAGCGTGCGGTGGAGGCTGGATGAACAGGAGCCCGTGGATGAATAGTCGCAGGTGGAGGCTGGAGGAGGTCGACGGTGGATGAACAGTAGCCCGTGGAGGCTGGAGGAGGTCGACGGTGGAGATGAACAGTATCCCGTGGAGTCCCGTTTTGCGGTACGCCAAACCCCTCCCGATGAACAGGACCCCCGTTTCGACCGTAGCACTCCAACACAAGTCTGTTTCGTCCGTTTTGCGGTACGCCACACCACTCCCGATCAACAGGACCCCGTTTCGACCGTAGGAGGTCTGTTTCCTCCGTTTTGCGGTACACCAGACCCTCCTGATGAACAGGATCCCGTTTCGAACGTGGCCGTTTGAACACAAGGCCGTTTCCTCCGTTCCGCGGTACGCTAGGCCTCGTTTCCATCGCCTATTCCATCCAAGCCCTCCCGATGAACACGACGACGCATTCCGTTTCGACCCAGCCGGTTGGCTCCCCATAAACATGACGACGATGCTGTTTCTCCGTTCCGACCCAGCCATGTACACGAGCCCTGGCCATACGTATGCGCGAGTAGGCATTCGAGACCCCGCCCGTATGTACACATACGTGGCCGAATTTTCTTTCTTGCACACTGGCCGCTGTACGTACTTGTACATGCTATGTGCGTGCCTCTACATCGACCAGTATATATGTACATACACGTTCGCGACCAGAATGACAATGCTACGTACGCTTCGATAAGATGGGTCCCGACTGTCAGGCACTTCCTTGCGTGCGAAGATGTAGCTGGTGGGTCCCAGCAGTCAGGGGGGCGAATCGGTTTTTTTTGCCCGGACGCACTTCCTTGCGTAAGAAGATGTAGCTGGTGGGTCCCAGCAGTCAGGGGGAAATGTTTTTTCTGCGAAATAAGGTGGCCCGTCCGGTGGGTCCCCACTTTCAGGTGGAGGAATAATTATTTTGCGCGTAATAAGGAGGCACTTCCTTGCTGCGGCCGTGGACCCAGCTGTCAGCCTCTCCACGTATAGTCCACTTCAGATGCATGTCAGTCGTTGACCACGTTGACTAGGCCGCACCGAGAGCACCAGGGCGGTGGACGACGGCGAGGCCTAGGAAGGGAACAAGATGGAGGCAGGGAAGACTTGGCAGTTGTTTCCCACGCGGAGGGGAGTACGACTGTACAAGGGTTTATTGGTTCATCTCCCGTTGCCGGAGAATAACAGCAGGTGTGGGTCAGTAGAGGGATGGCTAGGCCAGCGATGGGAGTACGATGGGGCGGTGAGGCCTGCGTGGCAGCACAGCTGGCCACGGGGAGGAGGGAGCAGGCAGTCCCGCCAGCACTTGTTTGAGCGGCTGGAGCAGGAAGAGCAGAGATTGAAGAAGCACGATGGCCGTTGGATGGACATCCAACAGTCACTGCTTGTGCGCCAACCTTTTTTTAGGAAAGCCTCAAATCTGTGGAAAACAGCATACAACCCATCTGACATTATTTCTAATAATTTATAGCCAATTTGCTAATTCTTAAGGTTTTTTTGGAGCCCATATTCTTTTTGTTAGCATTGCAGCCCATATTGTGGCCACGGTTAAAAAATTATACGAAATTTTGCATATTTCGGTGCGGTCCGAACTGTTTTTAATCCCAAAATTTCGACTCACATTCAAACTTGGTTTTAAAAATAAATGTATGTCACTATAAAATCCAACAAATTCTCCATGCATAAAAATTAATGTAATTTAAAATCTCGAAATGAAAAAAAAAGATATTTGAAACTAATTGCCGGTTTGATGTGTTTTAAAAATGTACAACCCATTTCTCATTACTGATGGGCCATTTTCCCGGCCAGCCGAATGAAAGCTCTCCTCGTCTTGAAAGATTTGCAGCCCAACAGGCCTGACAAAGCGACTTACTTGGCAAATCACAAAAAACTGGGCTGTGGCCGTGGACCCAGCTGTCATCCTCTCCATGTACAATACTCTTCCGATGAAATTCCGTTGACCACATTGACCATGCCGCGCCGAGAGAACCAAGGCGGTGGACGACAGTGAGGCCTAGGAAGATGACAACATGGAGTCGGGGAAGACGCGGCAGTGGATGCCCACGCAGAGAGGAGTACGAGGGTTCACTGGTTCGGCTGCGGTGTGAGGCTGTCGTCGCCGCAGGGCCTGACTAGCGGTGGGAGTAGTAGGGGGCGATGAGGCCTCAACGGCAGCACAGCCAGCCACTGGAGGCAGGAGCAGGCGGTCTCCCCGGCGCTGGTTTGGGCGGCTGGTGCAAGAAGAGCAGCGATTGAAGAAGCAGCAGGACTGTTCGATTCAAATCCAATGGTTACTGCTGCTAGAATCGTTTGTTGACTAAGTTGACAAGCCCTGCGTACACATCAACTTAGTAGGCCCACAGGTTAGCCTCCCAACCGGTGCGCCCCAGATGTTAGTGGGAGGAATCATTTTTTTGCGTAATAAGGAGGCAGTTGATTGCGTGTGGCCAGGCCAGCGGAGGGAGTAGGGTGGGCCGAGGAAGCCTGCGCGGCATCACAGCGGGCCACAAGAGGAGGGAGCAGGCATTCCTGCCGACGCTAGTTTAGGCGGCTGGAGCAGGAAGATCAGAGATTGAAGAAGCACGTCGGCCGTTGGATGGACATCCAACAGTCACTGCTGCTAGAATCGTGTGTTCACTGACAAAGCCTTGCGTAAACAAGTGAGCCTCGAAATCTGTGGCGTGTACAGCCCATTTGCTATTATTTTTATAATTTTTACTCATTTTCTAATTCATATGGAATTTATTGTAGCCCGTTTTCCATTTTTAGAATTGCTGGCCATTTTCTGGTCAGTACCAGGGTCAAAAAATTAACAAAATATGTGGGAAATTTTGAAAATTTGCAAATTTTTGCTGGGAAACAAAATATTCTTAATCCAAAAATTAATAGCCATACTAAAATAAGTTTAAAATAAATTAGTACTATGTCATGTTAAATCCAGTGAAATACGTATAAGATATCAGTGAAGAACAAAAACAAAAAAAGAAACTAATATCCCATTCGCTATAATTTTTTTGGAATTTTCAACCCCTTTTGATATTACTTTTAACAGACATTGACCATACTCTTTGGCCAGGGCGGAATGCATCCCTCCTTGTCTTGAAAGATTTGCAGCCCAGTAATTCAGAGAAAACAAATAGGCCTGGCTTAGGTATTCTTCAAAAAGAAATTCTGGGCTACCTATCTTCCCAAAGAACTGGTGCATGAGCATTTAGCTTTATTTATTTACTTATTTATGTTTAGGGGCCCATGAGCATGTACCAGGGCCGGATTCATGTGAGAGCCTCCCTTCTAGTTAATTATGGGCTTCTCTATTGGGCCTTCATCAGTGGGCTGCATGTTATCAACAAGTGGAAAATGTGTTCCGTACGAAAAATAGTATGAGCTACATACGGTACGGGGCACTAAAGGATCGAACCGTGCAACGACTTCCAAAACATTGTGTTTGTCGTTCTAACAACATATTTATTCAACCAACAGATGAAATATACTACTGATTGTACATTGAAAATAGCAGCAGCAGCAACCAGGGATGGGGGTGCAACAGAAGCAGTAAGCAGGCCAGAAGAGTGAAGATGCAGCTCTCTCTTCCAAACCAAACATCAGCCATCATTACAAAAGGGCTACCAAAAAAGAACAAGTGTATGCATCAAACTAAATAAAGATCCTACTACACCAAGTGTACGCATCTAACTAACTAGCTCAGTTAGACGTTACTATTTATTAAGCTGTGGAGATTGGCTGATGGCTTGAACCAGATGGGTGCCTGACGGGGGAAACTCCAGCCAGCAGGTCAAAGTCTGATACTTGCGACCCTCTCTCCTACTTTGGGCTGCAGAGTGTGGCGACACATATCAGGGTATGGTGCACGAAGAGATGCATGGTACACTGTGTACACATAGTTTTGCCTGATGAACGAAACCGCACTGCCATCATGATCCTTGTCGTCGGTTATCTCCTGGTTAATCGGATAATTCACTCCGACAAACAAAGAGCATGTACCAAGGCTACTTACCAGCCTCCAGTCAAAAATTCTTGAAGGCCCAAAGAAGCTGGGATCCTGCTCAAAGACCTTACAATGACTGTGATTATATTCCGCGAAACAACACGTCCGATACATGCGAACGATCATCAATCTTTCGCTGTCGTCTGATCGAGCCGGGAACCACCTGCAACTGCCATGCCGCTTTTCTTTGAAAGGTTCTGGGATTAGGAAGGGTAGGGACACGAGGCGGCCTACAACATCATATCAAGTTGGAGTCAAATAAAAAAGAGCTCTTGATTTAGTCAACCTTAAGAACAGCATGTTATGAGCATGAATATTTTTTCAGTAAATGTTGACAGTAATATAAGCAAGCCATCATGATATCATAGGAACATAACATACTGCTGTAACAGCCATTTGTAGCGATGACTGGAGTAGGCCAGCAATATGTCCAGCCATAGAAGGAGTCGATAGTGTAAATGAAGCCCTTGTGTTCAATGGCATCAGAGAACCATGAAGGATGTATGATCCTGCAATGGACGTGCAAATTTATCCACTTACCGCAGTGACCTGTCAGATAGGCGAGACCGCAGTTGAAGAATGCAATTAGCCTGAAGTCTTTATAATTCGCAGATCTTGTGGGCACTTGGCAGATTACAACCTTGAGCAAATCAAACTTGGTATCATGTTGGCTACTGTAAGATTCCGAGTATTATGGGCCGCGGTGCCAAAACAGTGCAGTGTTTCGAAGGAAGGGGGATCAATCACCGGGTCTAGACCTCCACGAGCATCCAGCTGCCGCGACCGTTGATGAGCACCATCCAAGACGTGTTCATGCCGACCCAGTACATACCGTTAATGTAGTTGAGGGTGACGGGGATCGGATCGCAGTCAAGGGGGTTGATGCTCGCCACCCTATGATTGTTATGCTGCGTGACACGCCGTTTCTGAAGATCAGGCGACATCAGCAAGCAAGGAGCTGGCTTAAAAAGCTCCGGCCTGAGGGCTTTGAGTAAACGGTATAGCCCCGATGAGCATGCGGCGGGCGGCATGGTACTGAGATTGTCCACACGCGAAACAATGAGCTTGATTACCTCTGTGGGGAGCGAATTCCAGCCACTCTTTTGGCGGACGCTGCTCGGTTCTGCCATTGTTAGTGCTTGGGTTTCGGACAAGGGGGGGAGGTGCCTTAGCGGGGATGGAAGATTGGATGAGATTATCTGCGGAGAAAGATGGAGAAGCGAATATGTGCTGCTGGAAGTGGATAGGTGATGATGACTACAACACGGCGCTTGACTTACGAGACACATACCAATAGCATAGGGTCATATCGATGCCAGACAACTTGCTTGAGTGATCACAGTACTGGTACTCCCTACAGTAGTATGCCCTAACTTGCTTGAGTAGAGTAGTAGTGTAGGACTTTGCTCTACTACTAGAACGGGAGGAGTAGTATATTCTAATCAAAAATTGTTACAAACTTCAATGCCCGAGCGTGGAACGACTACGAACTGTGCTCAAAGACTGTGTCTATGTGGTGTTTGGACTTATATGCAAAAAAATAGCAAGATGACCGTGCATTGCACGGCACACCATCATCACCAACTCGGTTTTTTCTGTACTCCTACTCCTATAAAAGACTCAGTTGGTGATGATGGAGGCGAGGTGGCGTGTTTAGCCGGCCGTGCAGCGGATGGCGCAACACTATTCGATTTGTTATAAAAAACAAAGAAGAGTAGTAGAGATAGAGACTTAAGGGAGGTGTGAGGGAGTCCTAGATTAGGGGGTATCCGGACAGCCGGACTATATACATCGTCCGGACTATTGGAGCGTGAAGATACAAGACTCAAGACTCCGGCCCGTGTCCGGATGGGACTCTCCTTTGCATGGAAGACAAGCTTGGAGATCCGGATAGTATATTTCCATCCTTGTAACCGACTCCATGTAAACCCCAGCTCTCTCCGGTGTCTATATAAATCGGAGAGGATGGTCCTTAGAAGGCCGATCACAATTACAATCATACCATCATAGGCTAGCTCTTAGGGTTTAGCCTCTACGATCTCGTGGTAGATCTACTCTTGTACTACTCATATCTTCAATATTAATCAAGCAGGAAGTAGGGTTTTACCTCCATCGAGAGGGCCCGAACCTGGGTAAACATTGTGTTCCTTGCTTCCTGTTACCATCATCCTAAGACGCACAGATTGGGACCCCCTACCCGAGATCCGCCGGTTTTGACACCGACATTGGTGCTTTCGTTGAGAGTTCCTCTGTGTCGTTGCTTTGAGGCTTGATGGCGTCTTTAATCGCCAATAACACGGTCCGGTGCGAGACTTTTCTCCCCGGACAGATCTTTGTGTTCGGCGGCTTCGCACTGCGGGCCAATTCGCTTGGTCATCTAGAGCAGATCGACAGCTATGCCCGTGGCCACCAGTCAGGTTCGGAAACTTGAACTACATGGCGGATATTCGCGGAGACTTGATCTTCGACGGATTCGGCCCTGTGCCAGGAGCGCTGGACAGTCACGACGAGCACGGCCTAGACCTGCCATCGGGCAATGCTCGGGACATCACCTGTGCATCAGCCCCGGATCTAAATCCGGAACAGGTTGCGCCGCCCAAGGACGGAAGGGTAGACCCCGCCCTGCAGGCCGCATACTCATCGGCGGTGGAGCCGAACACATGTCTCACCTCTGTGGAGGCCTGTAACCCCGGGCCCCCGGACTCGTATCCGATTGTTGGTTCCGGTCCGCATACCTTCGAGCCAGTCAAACCAGGTTGGGCTCTGGTAATGGAGCTTACCGCTGCGGACATCTTCCAGCACTCACCCTTTGGCGACATGCTGAACTCATTAAAGTCTCTCTCTTTGTTAGGAGGCTCTGGTCCGAATTATGTCCGGCCTGAGTGGGAAGCAGGCGACGAAGGAATTAGTTGCCCACCCACCACCCACTTCATTGCCATGATCAATGATTTAACCGACGTTCTTGAGTTCGACTCCGAAGACATCGACGGTATGGACGACGATGCAGGAGAAGATCCAGAATCTCTGGGGCATGGGACTACTACCTTGTCACATGATATATACATGGTGGATACGCCCAAGAAGGATGACAACGATAATCCGGAAGATAAAACACCCGGGCAAAAGCCAAAACGGCGGCGCAGACGCTGCTCAAAGTCCAGCAACAGTAAAAATAGCGACAAGAGCGCAAGAAGGATCGATATACCAGTAAACCCCGAAGGCAGTAACAACCACATGGACCCAGCGATGGAGCAGGACGAGCCAGGTCACGCCAAACTGAGTTCGGAGCAAACACCCGATCACAATGATCCGGAGGGACGAGATCATGAAACCGCCCCAGAACAGGAACACAGTCCGGACAACGATGCATTCACCATTCCGGACGAACGAGGGGAACGAGACAACCTCCACGGAAAGCTTATGGCCATGGCAAGAAGTCTAAAGAAGCAGAAACAACGGCTTAAAGCCGCATAGGAAAAGCTCAGTCGCAGATGGAATAAAGTGCTAGACACTGAAGAAAGATATGGCGACGATCGCCATGCAAAAAGCTATCCAAAATGCAAGCTACTGCCAGAATTCGACGACGAGGCCGTTCCACCAAAGAATAATATGACCAGGAGACCAGACGTACCGCTTCACAACCACAACAGAGCGGCTACTGACACCGCGCACGATCTACGTGAGAAGCTGGATAAGAAGGCCGGTGCAGCCAGGTCCATCTATGGATCTAAAGGACACACCCCGGCAAGGGACTATGGTCACCCAAACGCTCATACGAGCCAAATACCAGTTCAGAATAAGCACCGGACACAGCAACAGCCGACTACATGCCACAACGCGCCTAGATACAGAGGGGCTGCTTCACCGAAGAAGTACTGGACCATGAATTCCCACAAGGCTTTAAACCTGTGAACATAGAGGCATACGACGGAACGACAGACCCAGGGGTCTGGATCGAGGATTTTATCCTGCATATTCACATGGCTCGCGGGGATGACCTCCACGCCATCAAATACCTTCCCCTCAAGTTGAAGGGACAAGCTCGACACTGGTTGAAAAGCCTCCCCGAAAATTCAATCGGGAGTTGGGAGGAACTCGAGGATGCTTTCAGGGCCAACTTTCAAGGGACTTATGTCCGGACTCCGGATGCAGACGATCTAAGTCACATAATCCAATAACCCGGAGAGTCCGCCCGCAAGCTTTGGAACAGATTCCTCACTAAAAAGAATCAAATAGTCGACTGTCTGGACGCTGAAGCCTTAGCACCATTCAAACACAGCATCCGCGACGAATGGCTCGCCCGGCACCTCGGCCAAGAAAAGCCAAGGACAATGGCATCCTTAACAGGCCTTATGACCCGCTTTTGCGCGGGTGAAGATAGCTGGTTAGCCCGTAAAGGCACCAGCGACCCCAGCACATCAGAAATAAGGCATGGCAACGGGAAGCCACGGCGTAATAAACACAAACGCCAAAACAAGGAAGAGAGCCCGGATAACACGACGGTCAATGCCGGATTCAGAGGCTCTCGACCTGATCAGCAAAAGAAGTCATTTAAAGGCAGTAAAGAGGGACCGTCCAGTCTGAACAGAGTCCTGGATAGACTATGCCAAATTCATGGCACCCCGGAGAACATGTGAACCACACGCATAGAGAATGCTGGGTTTTCAAGCAGGCCGACAAATTGAATGCTGAACACAAGGGGAGGGAAACACCTAGTGAAGACGAGGATCAACCTCGCCAGCCGAACACTGAGGGACAGAAAAAAATTCCTCCAGAGGTTAAAACAGTAAACATGATCCACGCGACTCACACATTCGCAAGAAGGCATGAACGCGCGCCCAGAGACATGCATGATGTAGAGCCCATCGTACCCACATCTGACCACTGGATGTCTCGTCCGATCACTTTCGATCACATGGACAGCCGAACTAGTATTCGGCACGGAGGATCACATGCCTTGGTGCTTGACCCAATAATCGACAGATACCGTCTCACCCGCGTCCTCATGGACGGTGGCAGTAGTCTCAATTTAATATACGAGGACACTGTCCGCAGAATGGGGATAAACCCATCCAGAATTAGCCAAAGCAACACCACCTTTGAAGGGGTGATACCAGGCGTTGACGCCCACGACAGGGGCTCCGTCGTGCTAGAAGTAACATTCAGCTCCCCAGGTAACTCCAAAAGCGAAGAACTACTCTTCACCATCGCACCGTTCCAAAGTGGCTATCACGCATTGCTTGGAAGAGCGGCCTTCGCCCGCTTCAACGCATTGCTGAGCTATGGCTACCTTACACTCAAGATGCCCAGTCCATGTGGCGTCATCACCGTTAGCGGAATCACAGAGAGCTCTTCACGCGCAGAGGAACACGCGACGGCCCTGGCGGCCGGACTATAAGCAGCCTCCAATATTAGAAAACATGACTGGTCATTAAGACCACAAACATGGTTAGACAAGCCCAGTAGCCCGGATAAAACTCAACCAGGGCACCGTATATGTAATCCCATAGCGGAAACCAGGGGTTATAAATATTTAATACAGCCCCACACTTGGCTCAACCTTATTGGCAGGCCAATATCTAAGACTTTTATTATCAATCGCATACTTACGTTGTACTCTCCTACGAGTTTTCTTTTTCCACAGACAACTTCCACGCGATACCCTTCCAGGATACGGCACAACGGAGACAAAGGCGCAGACGTGCAGCAGGGCCCCGTTTAACAGGTTTCTTTTTAGATTAAGCCCCTGTGTAAACCTTTTCTACTGCCTCTTGTTGTTTAACCATCCCATGGGTTCCATACCCACAGAGGATACTGCCGTTATTGGCATTTCACCATGACAGATCACCGCACGTACCTGGAAACATAGGGTTCATAATGAATGGGCATTCTTGAGCCCATCTCCTGTTACAAAGCCCGAACACCTTCGGGAGTGTTCGGCGTCATAAGTTTGGCCTTATACGCATCAGCTCTGAATCATGTCTTTGGTCAAATGTTGGGTTTGCCCGGCTCCTGAGTTTGCCGCCTTACATTCCATTATTATCGGCTAAGGCAGGCCAAAGGAGAACTACTGCGATTGTGCCCTGGTTATTCCGGATGAGCACCTCAGTAGAGAAAGCCAAAAACTGACTGTCATGATACAGCGAGAGACTGTTCGACCACTCGAAGACTCACCGGAATCTCTAAGGATTCCTCCGCATTAACGAAGGGCCGTTTCCCGGCCATGTACACATGCGCCCATATTCGGATGCACGCGAATGTACCAGGGGCTACATAGTGGCCCCACCGTTAGACTCCCATGGCTAAGCGAAAGTGTTACAGCTATATAGTCTGGTTGCCTAGTTTGACGTGCGATCACCTCCTTAATGGACCAAGACGTTGGATCAAGTGTGATTAAGCATATTTTTCGCGAACAACCCCGCATTGTATGCGTGGGGGCTGAAGCCAACGACTGCTATCTTTCGGACTACTTATACATATAAAAACAGCCGTACAGGGGACACAATCATATTTTCAGGCAAAAAGTATAAATATAGCCTCATAATCAAAATAAACATTGTTTTTTACAATGATTCGACTTATCACTCGAAGAGGAAATTCTTCGAGCACTGCGCCTCTATTAGGCGGGCACCTTCTGTGACCTGCGCCAAGTAGTGCTCGGCCGGATATTGGCCGCCCGCCGGATCCTGGGTCGCTATAATGGTGGCCTCCGTATCCGTCCAATAGGCTTTAACGCGGGCAAGAGCCATCCGCACACCCTCTATGCACGCCGACCTCCTCATGGCGTCAATCTGAGACACGGCCCCAAGAAATTGCTGCACCAAACCAAAGTAGCTATTCGGCTTAGGCCCCTTTGGCCAAAGATGGTCTATTACAGACCGCATTGCAAGCCCGGACAACCTGTGGAGCTCCGCCACAGCAGCCACCTTCTCATTTAGCGGCAGCGGGCGAGTGGGAGCATTGAAATGCGACCAAAAAAGCTTCTCCACTTCTTTATCACCTTGACCCTCGAAGAACTTGACAGCGTCAGCTATACTATGCGCCAAGTCCGCATATGCGTCTACAGGACTCCAGCGCTCAGCCAGGGGAGCATACTTCGGATCCAAAAACTTCGTCCGCAGTAAGTAGGAGCCCCTAGCCATGATTTTATCGGCCTGTTGGAGCTCCTCCCGCATACCCCGGATCTTGGTCTGCATTTCTTTGGCGGCATTCAGTGCCTTGCCCAGCTCGGCCGAACTAGCCTTATTCTCCTTTTCAAGGAGTACATACCGGTCGGCGGCATTTTTCAACTCTTCAGCCATTTCGGCTATCTTTTCCTCGCTTCGGCGATGAGCAGCCTATTCGGCTCTCAACTCTTCGGCCGCCTTTAGGGCAATTGCATTGCTAGCCCGAGCTTGTTCCTTGGCCTGAGCAAGTTCTGCCCTTAGGGCCTCCACGGCAGCAACACCATCTGCAGTGCATACACATGGCATTAACATTATGCCATTCTCGCATTTTCCTATACAATATAATAAGGGAAGCAGAGCGCATACCCTGGGATTCTTCCAGCCGTTTGTTCACCAACGTGATATCGGCATCAATAGATCTGATCTGCCTTCTCAGTTCGGAAACTTCAAATGACTGGTCGGCTACCGGATCCTTATATACCTGCGCACATGTACGGTGCAACCATTACTATATGATCCCCCGTTTGCCGCCTATGGCGGGCAACCAGAGTCTCAGGGGCAACTATCCATAGGGAGCACACCTAGCGGGCGCTTCATAACCAAAAAATAGTGCATTTTTCACTACATACCTCAAAGCCTTTGAGCAGGCTTGTAAATGCCTCATTCAAACCGCTTGTAGTGGACGAAATCTTCATGAGCACATCTTGATTAAAGAGAGGTGCTCCTCCGAGAGCGCGACTCGCTCTAGAAGGCCTGTCAGTACGTCCAGCCGGACATCTAACTGTGCCGGACCCTTCTCATCGCCCCCCGTGGGAGCCAAACGCTCCGGGCTCAAGGTGACTAACGTGTTAACTTTCGGCTTTGGCAGATCCGGACTCCTCCGTGTTGACACCTCAGTGTCCCCCGCTTCATGAGGCGGAGAGGTGGGTGGGGTCTCACTCTCCATCATCTCCGGACGAAGATCCCCCGAAGACAAACTCTGTTGAGAAGAGTTGCTCGCCGGACTGCAAAAGACGAAGTCCCGGTTATGGATCTCGGAGAAACACCATACCTTCGAATTAATGAATAACTTACGGCTCTGGGGAGGGTGGCCCGTTGGTGGGCACGATGCGGTGAGGGTGCCCGTCGCGGCAGAGCCGCCTGGTGATACCTTCTTCCCTTGCTTGGGCGTCTCCGTCTCCAAGTCTTCGGAGGCGGCCCTCTTCTTTCCGCATGGGGAGGAGACTTTAACCTCCCCTTCCCGGCTATCCTCCATAGGAGAGGTAGAGATTCCCCCGGTCTGGATGCGTAGTGCATGAAGTTCGGCTTCCCTGCCCTTTCCTTCGCCTTTCCCTGAGGGGATTTTGCTGAGCACCCGGCCAAGCATCTTGGCAATGGTTGGACCGGGTGAGCCTTCAGGAAGTGGCGCCGGACACCTGATTCTCTCCGCCTTATTGAGCCATTCCTGGCCACGGAGGGATTTTCAGAATAATAGTTATGATAAATATAAATGAAGTGTCCAGCTTTAAGGTTACTCACTTGGCCATCTAGGCGATTGCAGCTTAGGCCCGCATCCTCGGTGGTGTCCGGACACTTTACTTGTGGTCCAAAGAATAATTTACACATTCCTTTGAGCTTCAGGCCGAAGAAGTGCTTAATAGTCCGCGGACCCTCCGGATTAAACTCCCACATCCGGAGAGGCCGACGTTTGCACGGTAACATCTGTCGGATTAGCATCACTTGCATTATGCTGACAAGATTTATGTCCGTCTCAATAAGCTCCCGGATGCGATTCTATAGTTCTGGTACATCACCAGCGGGTCCAAAATTCCGTCCTACATCGGTCCAAGATGCCAGCTGTGATGGAGGGCCCGAGCGAAACTCGGGGGCAGCTACCCACTTTGTGCCTCTAGGAGCTGTAACATAAAACCACCTCCGTTGCCATACATCAGATACTTCCGGAAAAGAACCCTCTGGCCATGGGGCATCGGCGTTCTTGCTTATTATGGCACCTCCGCACTTCGCATGTCGCCCCTCGATCATCTTCGGCTTCACATTGAAGGTCTTGAGCCATAAGCCGAAGTGTGGGTTGACGTGGAGAAAAGCCTCGCACACAATAATGAACGATGAGATATGGAGGACGGCGTCTGGAGCTAGATCATGAAATCCAACCCATAGTAGAACATGAGCCCCCTCACAAAGGGGTCGAGGGTGAGGCCCAGGCCTCGAAGGAAGTGATGAGTAACAAACACCACGCTCTCACTGGGCTCCGGCGTAGGGATGACTTGCCCCGGAGCAGGAAGCCTGTGCTGGATATCGTCAGTCAGGTATCCGACCTCCCTAAGCTTCATGATGTCCTCCTCTTGAATCGAGGAGGCCACCCACCGGCCTTTTGCGTCGGATCCGGACATGTTGGAGGATCTGGGGTGTTGGAGCTTGGGTCTTGGGTGTTAGAACTCGAGGTGTGAGAAGGAGCAGGGGAGGTGGAAAAGAGGCGTAGGCCTTGACCCCTTTATAAAAGGGATGAATATCAAGAGTCCTCAGCGTGACCGCTTGAGACTTATCTAAAATACACGGAGTCATACCAACGGTCGCCGTAGGGTCACACACGCCCATATTGATGAAAGATCCCGTAATAAGAGGAACATGATCTCTGCTTTGGCAGGACATGCCAATAAAACCGCCTCGCAACACGAGTCGAGGTGGAGCAGGAAACACCGGTTCGTGTTGGACCAGGCCACGATGCAAGGGCACGACGCACAAAGATCGCCATCAGAACGGATTTATGCTATGTTTCCTAAAATGGTGTGTGAAGATCATCTTGCAGATCCGGACACGGTCTACGTGTTCGATAATAACCTTGGAGTATTCGGAGAAGGAACCTGCCTTGCAATGCCGAAGACAAGATTGTGCGCTGGACTCATCGTCATTGAAGCCTGATTTAGGGGCTACTGAGGGAGTCCCGGAGGGGGTATCCGGACAGCTGGACTATATACATCGTCCGGACTATTGGAGCATGAAGATACAAGACTCAAGACTCCGGCCCGTGTCCGGATGGGACTCTCCTTTGCGTGGAAGACAAGCTTGGCGATCCGGATAGTATATTTCCTTCCTTGTAACCGACTCCATGTAAACCCTAGCTCTCTCCGGTGTCTATATAAACCGGAGAGGATGGTCCTTAGAAGGTCGATCACAATTACAATCATACCATCATAGGCTAGCTCTTAGGGTTTAGCCTCTACAATCTCATGGTAGATCTACTCTTGTACTACTCATATCTTCAATATTAATCAAGCAGGAAGTAGGGTTCTACCTCCATCGAGAGGGCCTGAACCTGGGTAAACATTGTGTCCCTTGCTTCCTGTTACCATCAGCCTAAGACGCACAGATAGGGACCCCCTACCCGAGATCCGCCGATTTTGACACCGACAAGGAGCACGAGGTTGTGGGAGATAAGGATGAACGAGGCAAGGCCTTATCTGTAAATGTGGAGAGAGGTGCTGTTGACATTTGGGGAGTGCACTCTCGCGACTGCTGGCAGCCACGACTTCACCGACGACGACTTCTTCCCCGACCTCGGCAACCTCTTCCTCAATGACATGGGCGACAACCTCAACGCCAACGGTGCTGCTCCCGTTGCACCGTATGTGTTTCTGTCCTTCCTGTTCGAAATCGTGGTAGAATTCATGTTTCTACTCTGTATCCTACTACTATGCTAGTCCACATGATTAGTTTCATCTCTGTTATAGTCGTCATGATTTATTTTGTGATTATTTGAATTAAATCTCGTAGTAACTTGCTCATATATTCAAGTGGCGCAACGTCTGAGGGAGTCCTGGACTAGGGGGTGTCCGGACAGCCGGACTATCATTATCCGCCGGACTCCCAGACTACGAAGATAGAAGATTGAAGACTCCGGCTCGTGTCCGGAAGGTACTTTCCTTGGCGTGGGAGGCAAGCTTGGCGATACGGATATGTAGATCTCCTACCATTGTAACCGACTCTGTGTAACCCTAGCCTCTCCGGTGTCTATATAAACCGGAGGGTTTTAGTCCGTAGGACAACATTACATCACAACAATCATACCATAGGCTAGCTTCTAGGGTTTAGCCACCTTGATCTCGTGGTAGATCTACTCTTGTACTACCTACATCATCAATATTAATCAAGCAGGACGTAGGGTTTTACCTCCATCGAGAGGGCCCGAACTTGGGTAAAAACACTGTGTCCCTTGCCTCCTGTTACCATCCGCCTAGACGCACAGTTCGGGACCCCCTACCCGAGATCCGCCGGTTTTGACACCGTCATTGGTGCTTTCATTGAGAGTTCCTCTGTGTCGTCGCCGATAGAGCGGATGCCTTTACCCGTCTTCAAAGACGGTGTTTTCGCCGGAGGGGCCTTGGCCGCCGGCCAAACTATCCGGCTTGGTGGCTTTCTTATGACCGCCTGTCCGGCCGCCGCTTCGGCAATGACTTCTCAAGTCGTCGGAAGCAATCTTCGCGTCAGCCCTAAAGCTGCCGAACAGTTAGATCCAATTGAGCTCTCATCTGTTAACGAGCTCTTGGATCGCATCGCCGCCCTGGGAGTCGCTACAGACTACAATCAGATCGGGCTTAAAACCGATCTGAGAGAGATTAACTCTCCCCAGGCCACCCACCACGTCGCTGTGGTAGAGGAACCACTCGGCAATTCTTTGCCAGTGTCGAAAACAATCCGTGTCCGGATTCCCGAACCCTCCATGCCGGATTCCCGCGGAGGGACGGACTTTGATCGAGCATTGAACCTAAAATCATGCGTCGCTCCGGACTCGCTGGACTGTCTCTAGCAAACCAAGCTTCCGAATTTGGAAGCCCCTCGGCCTTTGACACCAAAGATGGGCAGGGATCCGGATTTTATTCCACCCACCCGCCCGGACACATGCGATCTATCTCTAATACGACAAGAGCCTTCAGAAACAGTACATCATTACTGGGCCAGATTCCTCCTGGTTATGGACAGGATAAAGGACTGCCGAGAGGAAAACACAATCTCAATCTTCTGCAATAACTGCACGGACAAGGGAATTCTGAACGCCATTGATCGTCGCAAGATTACGCGCTTCACCGATCTAGCATCCATAGTACGAAAGTACTGTGCGATGGAAAGTTTCCGGAAAACTGAAAATCAATTTTGGGATAATCCGGCCCCAAACCTAGTCCGCAGCAAAAGGGCGCCTTACACTCGCGCCCCAGAGGCAAAAACCAAAAAACAGAAACCCGATAAGGGAAACGGAACCGTACTGGAGGGATGGCTCAATGGACCCTGTAAACTTCATAGTGCAGAGGGAGCCGTCCCAAAACATAGCCTTAGAGCATGTTGGATATTGCGGCAGGTGGCCAAAAGTGGTGAAGAACTTCTTGCTCCGGGAAACCACTCCAACAATACCAGCACGGTGTTAACAGTCTTCAAGACCTTCGCATCAAACAATATGCGAAAGCGAACAATCCGCGGACTCGCCGAAGTCTACCAAGTAGCAACAGCAAACCCATGGAGCGACACAACTATTACTTTCAACGCCAGCGATGAGCCCAAATTCCGAACAACCAGAGCACCAGCTGCACTGGTACTTAGTCCCATAGTGGACGGCTTTCGACTGACAAAAGTCCTCATGGATGGAGGCAGCGGACTAAACCTCATTTACGAGGAAACTCTGCGAAAAATGGAAATCGATTGGAGCCGTATTGAGCGAAGCAGCACAACCTTTAGAGGAATAATCCCCAGCCAGGAAGCACGCTGTACTGGAAAAATCACACTCGACGTGGTGTTCGGCTCTCCAGACAATTACAGATCCGAAGAAGTCACGTTCCAGGTGGCCCCGTTCAGCAGTGGCTACCACGCCATATTAGGACGAGAGGCATTCACAATTTTTCAAGCAATACCTCATTACGGGTACATGAGGCTCAAAATGCCTGGGCCCAGCAGAATAATCACTCTTGTCAGTGATCCGGACATAGCACTCCGCGCCGAAAACAAGACAGCCGCACTAGCCCTCGAGGCACTATCCGAAGCCTTAGCGGCAGAGGAACTCACCGCGCTGCGCTCTACGGTAAACAGGGACGATGTGATACTTGACAAAAGATCCAAGTCCACCTCCTTCAAACCAGCAGACGAGATAATAAAATTTCAGGTCCACCCAACGGACCCCACAAAGACGGCTTCCATCGGGGCACAGTTGAACCCCGAAGTTGACGCCGCACTGCGCGAATTCCTTCGGGAAAATTGGGACATCTTCGCCTGGCATCCCTCGGACATGCCCGGAATCCCTCGCAGGTTGGCAGAACACAGCCTAAACATCCTAAAAGGATTTAAGCCAGTCAAACAGGCCCTTCGACGATTTTCCGAGCCCAAAAGACAGGCAATGGGAGAAGAGCTGGCCAAGTTATTGGAAGCCGGATTCATTAGAGATATCAAACATCCGGACTGGCTAGCAAATTTGGTGATGGTACCAAAGAAGGATAAATCCTGGCGCCTCTGTGTCGATTTTAAAGACCTCAATAAAGCCTTGCCCAAAGGATCCCTTCCCTCTCCCCCGCATCGATCAAATTATCGATGCCACAGCAGGGCACGATTCGTTGTGCTTCCTGGACGCATACTCTGGCTATCATCAAATCAAGATGGCGGAAGCAGACCAAGCCGCAACGACATTTATCACTCCATATGGACCATTCTGCTTCAACACGATGCCCTTCGGACTCAAAAACGCCGGCGCAACATATCAGCGCATGATTCAAACATGTTTGGCCACCCAGATCGGCAAAACAGTCGAGGCATACGTAGACGACGTAGTCGTCAAAACAAACCACGTCGAAACTTTAGTAGACGATTTGAGGCTCACATTCGACAACCTCAGAGCATATGACATCAAGCTGAATCCGGAAAAATGTGTTTTTGGTGTACCAGCCGGAAAGCTGCTGGGCTTCATCGTATCCGGTAGAGGAATTGAAGCAAATCCGGCCAAAATCCGAGCTCTGTCACAGTTGGATATTCCAAAGGACCTCAAACAAATACAAAAATTAACAGGATGCGTGGCAGCCTTAAGCCGCTTTATCTCCCGTCTAGGAGAAAAGGCGCTGCCCCTCTATCGCCTCCTCAGGCGCACCGAACACTTCGAGTGGACGGATGCTGCCACTGCCGGACTCGAAGAGATAAAGGCCATACTGGCAACAAATCCGGTCCTGGCTGCGCCCACTCTGGGCGAACCAATGTTGTTATACATCTCAGCAACACATCAAGTTGTAAGCGCAGTCCTCGTCGTCGAACGAGCGACAGAAGGGCATAAATTCCCTCTTCAAAAACCAGTGTATTATGTATCCACTGTGTTAACCCCCTGCAAATCCCGTTACCCGCACTATCAGAAGATAGCATATGCGGTGTTCATGGCGTCTCGGAAGCTCCGGCACTACTTTCAAGAGTGCTCGATAACAGTGGCCTCTGAAGTACCACTCAATGACATTATAAATAACCGTGACGCAACGGGCAGGATAGCAAAATGGGCCATTGAGCTCTTACCATTCGACATCACTTACAAACCTCGACGAGCTATAAAGTCACAAGTTTTGGCTGACTTCGTCGCCGAATGGACTGAAGCCGAACTCCCTAAAGAGTACGGCGCATATTCCAATTGGACTATGCATTTCGACGGCTCCAAAATGTTGGCCGGACTGGGGGCTGGCGTCGTACTGACGTCCCCCACCGGAGATACAGTCCAGTATGTACTTCAAATAATGTACACGGACTCCAACAATGCAGCCGAATACGAGGCCCTATTACATGGTCTTCGGATGGCGGTCTCCATGGGCATTAAATGCCTAGAGGTGCGCGGGGACTCAAACCTTGCAATATCCCAAATAAATGGAGACTTCGACACCAAGGATCCGAAAATGGCAGCATATCGCAACGCTGTCCAAAAAATGTCAGCTCGGTTTGAAGGACTCGAATTCCATCACATAGCCCGAGATAATAACCAAGCGGCCGACGTCTGGCACGCATCGGTGCGAAACGTGATGCTGTCCCTCCAAATATCTTCCTGGAACGGCTCTTCAAGCCATCCGTACTATGGGAAGAGGAGCCCGATAGCTACAAACCGGAGAAAACCGCACCAACTGGTGATTCGGCAGATGACATAACACCCTCCGCCCACGTTATAATGGCAGTAATCGCCGCGTGGACAGAACCTTTCCTAGCCTACTTACTTAGGCAGGAACTTCCCGAAGACCAAAATGAGGCCCGCTGCATAGTCCGGCGATCGAAGGCCTACAAGGTCCATGAGGGAGAACTTTATAAGAAAAGTACAACCGGAGTCCTTCAAAGGTGTATCTCCGAAGAAGAAGGGCGAACCTCCTGGCTGAAATTCATGCCGGACTAGGCGGACACCACGCAGCAGCCCGGGCCCTTGTAGGAAAGGCATTCCGTACAGGATTTTATTGGCCGACGGCTCAGGCAGACGCATAGGACTTGGTCCAGCGATGCGTTGGTTGTCAGCTCTTTGCTAATCAGAGCCATATGCCACCCACCGCCCTCAAAACCATACCCATTACCTGGCCGTTCGCGGTCTGGGGGCTTGACATGGTTGGACCCCTTAAAGGGGGAACCCACAAGAAAAATACCTATTGGTCATGGTGGATAAATTCACCAAATGGATAGAGGCCAAACCGGTCAAAACGGCAGAGTCCGGACCAGTGATAGACTTTATATCAGGGGTGGTACACCGTTACGGAGTCCCTCACAGCATCATCACCGACAACGGCACGAACTTCACAGCCGACGAGGTTACGTCATGGTGCAAAAATATGGGCATCAAGCTCGACTATGCGTCAGTCTATCACCCTCAAACCAACGGTCAAGTGGAAAGAGCAAATGGTCTAATAATGAGCGGCATTAAACCCAGACTAGTGAGGTCACTAACTAAATCCGACACACAATGGGTCGAGGAGCTCGACTCCGTACTCTGGGGGCTGCGGACAACGCCTAACCTACTACCGGATTCACACCATTTTTTATGGTATACGGCGCAGAGGCAGTCTTGCCCTGTGACATTATTCATGACTCACCTCGAGTGCGCATGTATGAGGAAAGAGAGGCCGAGCTTGATCAGCAGGACAACTTGGACACGTTGGAGGAAGAACGTGACGTCGCGAAGGCTCGTTCCGCATTCTATCAGCAGCAGGCCCGAAGATATCAAAGCAGAGAAGTACGGGCCAAGACTTACAACATTGGCGAACTAGTTCTACGCCTGCCGGACAAGAAAAAGGACAAGCTCAAGCCCAAATGGGAGGGCCCCTTCATTATCGATCAAGTACTGACCGGCGGAGCAAACCGTCTACGAAATGCGTCGGATCACCGACTCGAGCCGAACCCATGGAATGCAGCCCGCCTCCGACGATTCTATGCCTAGCGCCGGACTAAGAGTTCGTCCCCTTCCCCCGTCCAAACTTTTACAATTCGGCTGTCTTTTGTTTCTCTTTTTATCCTTTTCACTTAAAAGCCCTTCTGGGCCTATTTTTGCATTCTTTGCATACGCATGACGTGCCATCCGCACTCATTATTCCTGGGGGCTTCTTTTACAGAAGCTCAATTATACGCATGATGTGCCATCCGCACTCATTATTCCTGGGGGCTTCTTTTACAAAAGCTCAATTGTACGGGTTTATACCCAGCACATGTGTCAAGCTTCCACATGTACCTTTTACTCGCCATTATATGCATCGATATGACTTAAGTTTTGGCCAAGCTGGGTTGCCTGGCTCCTGTGCTTATGCCTATGTTCCCGATTGTTCGGCTAGGAGGTAAAGGGAGCACCTCTGCGATTGTTACTGCCGGGTCAGCCGGATGTGTACCTCAGACTGGGTGAAGCCGAAAGCTAGCGTTCTTAAGGGAATATTCGGTCGATGACTTAAAAGATGACTTTTTACCTATTTATCTATTTGCCCCCAGATGTTTTGCTGCTTTCTTTGCAGTCCGGACATGCACTTTAGGGCATGCCTCCCAGGGAAAGGAACCCTTAACGGAACTATTCTCCCTGGAAGATGTTTCTTACTAACCATGTAATATAACATAACTAGTTGGGCACTTGTCTGATAAAGCACTAATGACCCCTACGCCTGGTCTCCATGCATACCACGGTTGTTTCATAACCAAAAGGTATTCGGACACACTCCGGACTCTAGGGTCCAGAGGTCGAAGCGAAAAGGTCGGCAAAGACAAACGATCTACAATCCGGCTAGAAGGCATTTCACATGTCACTTTAAAAGGATAACATACATTGTCAAGTTTACTGATTGTATTCCTCCTCAATCCCGTCTAACAGGCTGTCTAGTTTACAGTCCCGTTGGGAAAATTTAGCAGCCAACTCTACTTGGCTGTACACTAAACTCACGGGGATCTCCTTCCCGTCGGGCCCTACCGGGTCCAACTTCGGCCATATGGTTGGGGTCCGCCTTCTTGTACCGCGTCTTCACCATGGCCCACGCCTCCCTGGCACCTTGACGGCAAGCCGAAATCTTCCACAAACGGAAGCGCTGCCGCACTCCCTGCAGCTTCTCCGCAAGCTCCCTGAGGCCCTCGGGTAGGGTGAGGGCTGGCCATAAAGCCTGAACGACGCCGCTCATTGCCTGCCGAAACTCGTTCGAGTAGCTGCAACAGTTCGGGAAGTGGATCACCCATTGATATGGGCATCTCCTCTGCAGGACGACCCGTGAGTATACCTACAAGACATATCATGTCAAAATACTTCCTCGCCGAACTCTTCTTTTCAAAAGATTTCGCTCAAGCACTTACTATAAATGCTGCGACGAAGTCGCTGATTCTCCTTAACGGAGCCGGACAGCTCGGCCTGAGCGCCTTTCAGCTCTTCTCCGAGCTTGGCGTTGGCATCTTGGAGCTTGTTCCTTCCTGCTGAACCCTATTCAGCACACTCTCGCCGGCCTTTAGCTGGCATAGCAATGCTTGCCTGTCCGGATCTTGTCCGGTGGTACCTGCAATGTCATTATTAGACTCGCGCGCACGCCGCACAGCGCTTATACTTATTAATAAAAATGTGTTACCAGGGGGGTGTTTCCGTCTCCTCCTGCGGCAGCAAGTGCGGCCTCAAGTTGGGCCTTGCAATCTTGCAGCTCCCGAGACAGCTGGGCGTTCTTCTCGTTAAGTGCCTGAAATTTACAATGATCCTTAAATCAGTTAACATAACTAATTTAAGTCTCGGGGGCTACTGGTGTATACAACCATTAAAATTCCCTTACCCGTATGTCCTTCACATACTGCTCCGTGGCTCTGGTGAAACCATTTTGAGCAGCACAGAGATGCGCGTCCCCTGCGTTAAAGGCATCCAATGCCTCAGGGGAAAAGCACGCTTCTTGAAATACTGTCCGGCGGCGTCTATGATTCATAGCGCTCTCCACCTCGGACTTGGTGGCGGACAGTCTGTCGGTATCCTCCGTTGGAGCAGGATCCGGTTCGCGTCTTGCGCTTGCCTCCCCCTCCAGTCCGGGCGCTAGAGCCTGACCGGTGTGGATTGGATCAGCAATTCCTGCGCTCGCAGTCCGGCGAGCGCTTTTTCTCCTACAAAGATCATGAGCACTCAGATGTTTCCTCGGAACGTTGCTCTAAAAATTCAAATACGAGCTATACCTTTGCGGCGTTTCCATTCGCACTGCGCTCCTTTTCCGCCTGCTGGTTCGGACTGACCTCTATTGGTCGGCCGCCGCGGGCTCGGCTTCCTGCCATAAAGGCGCTTCCTGCAAAATACCATCGTTCACGAAGGTCAGAAATGGGCAGGGATGAGATAATGGTGTCCGGACTTCGGTCGCGGTCACCTGGGGAGCCGGACTTAGCCCGGGGTAGTCCGCTGTAATGGAGACCAAAGCATTGTCTATGCTGAGTTGGTGATACACCCCGTCGATTAGCTCCACCTCGATATCCGGGTCCTCTTCGGAGGCCAGACCCAGGGATCCTTCTGGATCCTCGGGTTGCGGAGCAGGACTCACCATGTCCTCCACAGTCCGGCGTAGACCCTGCGCCGAAGACATAATGTAAGAAGCTTAAACTTCGAAAAGCATGGGTGGGCCCTTCAAGGTGTTCACTTACCCATCCTCTGGGGTTGATCATGGAAAACCCATCAAAGGGTTCGTTCGAAAGGAAATCCTCCTTCTCCCCCTTGTACAGGCCGGACAGGATCTTCACCAGATCCTCGGTCGAATCCGGCCCTTTGCGGCCATGCCGGGTAGCATCGTCTTCCCCGTTGAAATCCCACATGGGTGGCCTCTGTATTGCAGTGGCTGCACCCCTCGCTTGATGCATGTCGCCATGACTCCGATCATGGTCAAGCCGGAATGAGCCATTAACCTTATCCGGCCCATCAAGTAGTGGACGCTCTTGTCTTCCTCCAAACGGGGGCTCCGCGGGCGCCAGCTGAGGCGTTTCTTCAAGGGAGCAGCACTAAACTCCGGGAGGCCGATCCGGACTGGGTCTGGCAGCGGGGCGTCTCCATATAAAACCACTCCGAGGGCCAGTCTTGGGCGCCTTCTTGGGAGTGCCGGATAGGTATCCGGTCCCGGCGATGCGCCATATTTCGGCGCGCCCACTTGATATATGGACCCCTGGTGAGAACGGGGTACGAGGCAAAACAGCCTCTTCCACAATGCGAAAATGGGGCTCAATGCCCAGGAATAGCTTGCAAAGAGCTACGTAGCCCGCGATATGTAGGACAGAGGCGGGCGTGAGGTGGTGGAGCTGGAGTCCGTAGAACTTCAGGAAGCCCGCGGAGGAACGGATGTATTGGAAATCCGAGTCCCCTTGTCAGATAAGGGACAAAACATACTCGCTCCCCCTTATTGGGGCTTGGAGTGTCCTCCGCCTGTCTCCCACCTTGATAAGTAACCAGTCCGGCCCGGACTGGAACATGAAGGCCGGAGGGAGAAATCCCCCCGTTTGGAGCTTCACTAGCTCGTTGTGCGAAATAGAGCACCTCCTCCAATTCCCCGGCGGTGGGCTGGGAGTGCGCGAAGAAGAGCCGCGTTGACAATCCATGGTGGAATGGATTTCTAGGTCAGAGGCGCTTCGATGAGGTATACGCGGGAGGAAGATGGTGCGGTTTGGATCTGGATTCTAGCCTCTTTATAGGCGGACGACTCGCACAATTAGGAGGTGGAATGCAAAAGGCACCCTGACTTTTTGCATTCGTGCGACGCATGGAGGAGGGCCATTATTTGGCGTGGAAGCCGAGGAACACAGTATTCAAGATGAAGCCGGACACTATTCGGCTGGTACATGGAATTTGAAGGGAGAACCCGCCTTGCAACGCCGAAGACTATAAACGCACTGGACTTGTCGTCATTGAAGCCTGGTTCGGGGGCTACTGAGGGAGTCCTTGACTAGGGGGTGTCCAGACAGCCGGACTATCATTATCCGCCGGACTCCCAGACTACGAAGATAGAAGATTGAAGACTCCGGCTCGTGTCCGGAAGGTACTTTCCTTGGCGTGGAAGGCAAGCTTGGCGATACGGATATGTAGATCTCCTACCATTGTAACCGACTCTGTGTAACCCTAGCCTCTCCGGTGTCAATATAAACCGGAGGGTTTTAGTCCGTAGGACAACATTACATCACAACAATCATACCATAGGCTAGCTTCTAGGGTTTAGCCTCCTTGATCTCGTGGTAGATCTACTCTTGTACTACCTACATCATCAATATTAATCAAGCAGGACGTAGGGTTTTACCTCCATCGAGAGGGCCCGAACCTGGGTAAAAACACTGTGTCCCTTGCCTCCTGTTACCATCCGCCTAGACGCACAGTTCGGGACCCCCTACCCGAGATCCGCCGGTTTTGACACCGACAACGTCCCCTACAGCCACTCCCGTTTCATGGACGGCCTGGTCGATGCCTCCAAGGAGCCCTTCGTCCACTGCTATGAGTGCCCTATGCCGTTTTGGGGCTCGCCGGCACACATGATGCATCACCTCACGGATACGTGCAACGGTCACTGCTGGCCCTTGGTGGAGAACATCAAGTACGAGACGTGCTACCCGTTCACCATGCCGGAGTCGCTGGAGGATCACCGCTGCCTGCTAGTCTCGAAGGAGGATGGCAGCGTCTTCCTATTGATCGTGGGCACCAGCGAGGCCCGCGCAGGCCGCCACCCCGTCTCTGTAGTGTGCGTCAGGGGCGATGCCGCTGATGCTGACACTGACACGAGGCCGATGTACGGGTGCGTGGTTAGTGTTACTACCCCTCCAGGTCACGTGGGCGGCGACACCGGCCTCATCAAACGGACTTGGACTCTGGGGAGCTGGGACTATCCCGCCGATGTGGACTTGGAAAACCCATGGCATCCTTTACCCGCCGACGTGGTGCACGGGGACTCCAAGGAGGTTCACCTGGACATATGCATTATCAATTTAAATGTTGATCATTAGTCTTCGCTCAATGTAATCCGCTGTCTAAGCATGTGGAGACTTCCATGTAGGATCTTGCTCTATTGGAGCATCGCGCATGAATAAAAGTGTATTTGTTTATGGTTTAGTCTAGAATCTTTCATGTATGAATTTTTACTGCAGTACTGGTGAAAGACTTACGATGAACCATTTCTTACATCTCCTCTGCCCCCTTGCAAGTCATCCTGATTTAATCCCTCCGTCTAGGTGTATAAGGGCATGGTTAATATTACTTAATAGTATAGCCAACTGTTGACTATAAGAAAGTGCCATGTCATCTGTAGCCAACATGTATAACAATCGATACTCAAAAACTAATTCTTAAAGATCATTTCTTGCAAAGCACAATAAGTGTTATTTCTTCACAAGTTTTGGATGCAGGTTGAACAGTTGAACGCTTTTCTTTGCAAAAGATACCTTTTTATCTATTTCACCCGGATGTTTGTGAGCTCTAGAGATGAAATAATATCCGAAGAAACCTATCGATACCCGTTACACATGAGATGACCCCTACATCCTTTGTCAAAATAAACAACTCCCCAATCAATGCATTTCAATCTTCGGTGCAACGCATGGGCACCTTACTACTATAGATTAGTATGACCAAAAATTGAACTAACATTATATATAGTACGATAAATGCTGATGCATGTCACCTAAAATTATATCATTCAAAACTATGTTCAAATACGAATCCAACGATATAGTTTTTGTTGACATGCACTAACATTTTGTCAATTAAATCTTCAGTCAAATTCAATTGGGGACTAATAAACCACAACTGATGTAGTACAAGTGTAGAGGGCGGCACTGCACGGGAGTCTCACCTCTCACCCCGCTCGTGGCGCGGCAGTAAAGCCGTCATATCACAAAACCCAACCACTCCAAGTAATAAGTGGCCTGGTAAAATAAACGGACAAGCAACCATCACATCCCTCCGTCTTTTTTGCATTTCATCTCTCTGCATTTACTTTCTCCGGTTCATCTCGCACACTCGATCCCTAGCTACTACTCCTAGGGCTAGTTCTTTTGGCGGCTTCCCCAGCTTTTCCCATAAGACTACTCATAGTGGAGAGTAACAATAAGGCGCCTCACTCATTTATTTGGGCTTCTAAACTACTACTCCATCCTGGTTTATTCCTCACCATTGTAATTTGTGCTAAATTTTGACCAAAGATTTAACTGATAAAATGTTACTCCCTCCGTATAGGTGTGTAAGTCATCTTACGAAAACCAAATAATCCCAAAACACTTAGGCGCGGTGCATTAACTTCTACCATGTTTCTTGTTTCTTGACATATCAACCAATAAGAGATAAAGAGTGTGCATGCTTTTAATGACTTGAGATATCAAACACGACATGCAGTGGTTAGTTCATTGCATGCAATACTATTAATTAGCAAATAAACATTAACGTTTCTCGTTTTCTCCTCCTCCTTGGTCGCGGTGCACAGCCTAAGATGACTTACTCACCTAGACGGATGGAGTAGTGCATGTGACATGCACTAACATTTCATTAGTTAAATTTATGATCAAAATTTGACACATATTACAATGGGGACCAATAAACCAGGACGGAGGTAGTAGTTATCGGATTACTAATCTAGAAGCCTAAAAGAACTGGCCCCTGGTACTCCTACTAGTAGTAGTACTCAAGTTGGAATTCCAATTGCACGTCACAACTTGTTAGGCAAAAAAGTCGATACAGGGTGTAGGAAGCGGTTTGGGAATTTGCATGCCTTTCCAACCAGTGAGATACTCCGTACAAAGTACGATAGAGAAATAACCACAGAGAAGGAAGCTTAAAGTAAACAATCAAACAAGCATTAGCATTTGTTTTGCATTGAATCGTTTCACAAGCTTGACTAGTGCTATTTTTCTACTTTTACAAAAAACCGCATTGTAATGTTAAAACGTGCATTTGCACATACATAAGTAATAGTAGTACTCCTTCCATCTAGGTGTATAAGTCTTCCCTCCTTCTTGGTCACGGTGCACAACCAAAGATGACTTATTGACCTGGAGGGAGTGAGTAGCACAGTATGCAAGCATATATCAAGAGAGACGTGTAGTGCGATAGTATATAGTAAAGTTTGTGCTATATGCACGTACTTGCAAAATGCGTACAAATACGCAAGGTTTCCAAACTTTCCCTTTTACATACTTAATTAAGGACGCTAAAAATTCTTGAACGTTCGGGATTTATCATTTGCGTCCCAAAACTAATGAGATCGCCTTACGAAACAAATATTATACTCCTCCTAAAAGCCACGACGCTCGCAGGAGCGCTTGCGGCGCGCCACGAGTGCCCCGGTGCGCGGCCATTTCCTAGCGCACCGACACAATGCCTCTTCCTCAGCCTCGCAACTCGCGAGGTGCTGATTGGCGGCTTGCCGGCGGGCGAGCGCGATCTCACCGGTGTGGTGATCCGGTGCCAACAGGTACTCCTCCTCGCTGGAAGCATGCACCCAGTCCACGTACCGCCAAGCGTAGATAAGGCGCTTGGGTCCGACTGCATTCAGGGCGTCGGCACGCGCGTCCTCCGCCACCCTCACGGCCCTCACATGAGCCTTCTGCCAAAGAGCCAATTGCTTGACTCCCTCGTACGCGACATAGACCTGCCAGGCAGCTTGCCCTGTGGTGCACTTCTCTTCCTCGGCCTTCTTCTCCGCCTCTATTTTGCCATGCTCTGCCGGCGATAAAGCCTCCCACATGGCGACATCCATTTCTTTCCAAAGCTCCTCAAGGCTGGGGGGCTCGGCGGGCGGCACAACGTTCTCCTCGTAGCGGGGAGCCGACGCGTCCTCCTACGCGCGTGCTGGCGAGATTGGGAATGCTGACGCGTCCACCTCGACGCGTCGCGGCGAGGAGTGGAACACCGACGCGTCCAACTCGACTAGTGGCGGCGAGGAACGGAACGACAACGTGTGACCGTCCGGGCGGTGCAGCGAGGGGCGCTTAGGGCTTGGGAGGGGTGATGCCATGGTGGTCGACGTGAGAGGGAGGGGGAGGAGAGAGCGATGAACATGAGCGTTCTTCCGAGTGCCGTGGGAGGCGCAGTATTTATAGCAAGAAATGGCACACCTACGTAAGATATGGACTGAGATGCACTGACTTAACTGTAGGTCCAGTTGCATCACTGACATGTGGGCCAGACCCTTGTTGGGCCCATATGTGAGTGACCCAATGCACCTGCAGTTAAGTAACTGAAGCAGCGTCCCGAAAGATACGTTGCGTGATTAACATAACAACTACGTGGACATATTTATTGGAGTAAATTACGGGGGGAGGGAAGGGGTGGAAATATTGCTGGTCACAAGGGATTGGACAAGTGTGGGGGGAGGAGAGTCATGCATGCAGAGTTTTTTCCACACGGGGTGGAGTGGTGGGACCGCCGGAGGGAGAAGGAGAGTCTGGCAGGCATATTGTTTCCACACATGGAGAGGAAAAGATTTGGAGACGAATGGGCTTCCTGCAGGTATGGGGAATGGTGCATAATAAGTCATCTTGCATGTCGGGCTAGGTATAGTCTCAAGTCATTAAAAACATACACGCCCCACACATGTTCATATTTCAAGGTGCACTAAATTATTGCATGCGATGATTAAGGCTGGCCATAATGGTGGTATCTTAGCTGGTAGTATCAGGCTAGTTGTAATGGGAAGTATCATATACTAATATCATGCATATGATACTACCTCCCTAATGCATAGTATCATATACTAGTATCATGTAGTACTTTATTCATTACCATGCATGACACATAGTAGTATAGCATTTATTATGATACAGTATCATGATATGATAATCAACCCTCTTTTTCATTTAATTTTATGACACCTCATCAAAATTGCCTAGTTGACATGCATGATACTAGCTATGATACTACCATTACAACTAGCCTCATGCACACGGGAATAGCAAACATGCTGATGTGGCAAAGAATTAAAGAAGAGAGGGGGGTTAGAGTAACTAGTGTTCATGCATGCATTGGTAAACACATTTTTTTGTGAAGAACGACAGCATTAGTTGAGTACTTTTGCAGACTTCAAAAACTATTCCACCGCCTCTGCTATCTTGCTAAGAGTAGGTGAAATTTTTGAATCGAGCCCTTTAAACTAGAAGGGAGGTAGTAGTACTCCAATAGCTAACCTTGTTGTGATGACAAGATAGGACATGGCACGCACCTGGACGGAGGAACTAGTCTGCATTGTGCATTTAAGTTTTGTCTGAAGTCAATGTACCTCTACTTTAACCAAACTTATAGAAAAATGTATCAACATTCACAATGTAAAATCAATATTTTTACACTCATTATAAAATGTAGTTCTTATACTCATTATAATCAGTATTGTAGATATTGATATTTTTAGTATAAATTTGGTCAAACACTTTGCAAACGGTTGACAGGAGTAAAAAGGACCAGAGGGAGTATCATGCATGCGGAGTAGGCAAAAAAAATTTGCTCATCTATAGCCGATCGAAGTCTCAAAGGGCGCGACCACGCGAGGGAGGTGAAGGTCATGGGAGGCGCGACGGTTGACGGAATTAAGTGAAGGTCATGGCGTGAGAACAGGCAGAAGCTATACCGTCAGGCCTACGATATGGGTCTAGTAGACATGACATTTAGTGGGTCCCGCATAGTTCTCGAGAACTCTTTGGGGGCTTGCAGCCGTTTATCCACCGGGCAAGCCAGCAACCCCACGCCGTTCGCACGCCCTACTCGTCCCCATCTTCTACCTTACAACAGTTCGCTCCCAGTCGTCCCGTCCTTTCACATTAGTTCGCTCCTAGTTTTTTTGTGGGGTACAACAGTTCAACTTCTCCTAACCCTCCTTCCAAAATCCATGGCCTCCCAAATCTCCATGGTCGCTGCTGAGTACCAGGTTAGAGCCATCACCGGCGATGAGTTCATCATCATCTACACACGTGGATCCGCGATGGTGAAAGCATGCCTTGCTCGTTTCCTACGCATGTTCAACACTTCAACGGATGAGTGGGTCATTGGGCTAGATGTTGAGTACACCACAATCCTGGAAAGAGAGAAGATTCTAAACAAGGCAGAGAGGAAGAAGCCCGCTATGATCCAGGTTTTTGTACATAACGTTTGCTTGGTCTACCACATATGCCATGCCGACATTGAGTGCCAGGATTTTAAGAACTTCCTCAAGGACAAAAGAGTGAAATTCATTACTGTAGGCTTTAGGAACAACAGTGATGTCCTACGTCGGATAGGTCTTGTTGTAGGCCAGCCCTTCGATCTCCACAAGGTAAGGCTGGTGTCCTCCTCTCAACCTTCAATGCTGACCCTGGCAACAGCCATGATCGATCCTTCGTACGCTAAACTGAAGAAACCCCATCACGAGTTTCATCATGCATGGGAGTCGAAGACATTAGATGAAGATCACATCCTGTACGCAGCAATGGATGCCTACCTTTGTTTAAATATCTACAAGGGTTGGATGAAGAAGCAGCGCCCAGTGTCCGGTTCAAGCAAAGAAGCGTCGGAAAAGAGGAAGAGGAAGAGGGACAAGGACGAAGTCGAGGACGTGGACTCGAACTCCGAGTAGGTGGCAGTGCCGTCGCTCATGCTGGTTCTACTGCAGTGTCAAGCGGACTAGTTGCTTAGTTCATTTTCAAGGGTGTGTTGTGCCGAGGCCCCAGCAGAACTATGTTTATGTTCTTTCTCGTTATTTGAACTCTTTAGTACGTATAGTAGTACTAGTACTATGTCTTACTACTGTTCTTCTTGCAGTTGGTACTACTGCTCGTATCTTCATGTTCCTACTGTACTTAATACATTCGTACTAGTAGTATAATTTGGGTCAGTCGATTTGTGAAAGAAGTTCGACGGAGTGAAGGAAGAAGACGACAGAAGAGGTGGAAGAAGCCCTTCTAGCCATCCATGTTGCATCAAACGGCTCACAAGAGTCGACTGGCCCAATTGCTCCTTCAGATTGCAGGATCCACGTGGCATTGAAGGTCTCGAAGGTAGATTCCACGTCCGCACCCGGTTTGCGGGCTCGACACGCGCGCGACTGGCTTTTGCCGCGACAGCCACCATGCACGCCTCCTCCACGCGGGCGGAGACGATAATGACACGCTAGTTCCTCCTCGCTGGCGTGCTGGAGCACGCGCTCGTCCTCCTCTTTGTATGCTGCATGGATAGACGCGGCTCCACCAGCTGCTCGCGTGCTTGGCAGCGCGGCGGCATCGCGAGGAGGGACTGCAGAAGACATGAGCGGGCGAGCCTTCGGCTTCATGGCACAGGGATGGCGGCGACACGACGGTGACGGGCGAGAAATTGTGGGCCGGAGCAGGCAGGCGCCGGCATGCGCAACGGCGGCGGCGGCATATTGATGAGTGTGCATATGGGAGCTTACTTTAGTTTTATATAAGGTTGGTCGGACTTAAAAGAAAACCGTACTAGTACACGTGAACATTAGACTTAGGCAGCACTTTTATTAGTTAGTACCACAGCCACGATACGGAATCCTGTGCAAGCGCGTGAACCGCGGCCGCGCGGTTGATCGAACGGTGGGTCACCGTGTCGCGCTCGAAGGACATCCACTGAACCTTTTTGTGTGTGTGAAAACAATCCCCGAATATTGCTCAACTTTTTTCCCTGGAAAAGTTCTTGACGCAGCAATATTTCCATATATTTGACTTTAGCTCCAGTTCGTGTTTATTTGGATTTGGACGTTTTAGGTTCGCCCTAGTTTTTTTAAAACTGATTTTGTGTGTCTGACTGAGAGAGAACGTGTGTATGTGTCCATATGTGTGTTGTGGCGGAAGGGCAATGTGGATACGGTGTGCGTGTGATACAGACATGGAGAGGTGTGAATGTGCAAATGATCATGCATGAGTGAGACATATACAGATGCCGATACATTGTGTCTACATGAGAGAACGGTCTTCTAGTTTACTTGTGTGTGTGTGTGTGTGTGTGTGTGAGAGAGAGAGAGAGAGAGAGAGAGAGGAGAGGAGCATCCGTAACACAACAACCATCTCTCTCGATTCGTCCATCCCTCGCACAATCGCATGTAACACATGCATCAACGCGCACATTTTGACACCCTCACCCGGCCCCTGCCAACCTCAAGGCCCGCACAATCTCTTCGTGAATACCCATTTCTCTCCTTAGGTTTTTTTTCTCTCAATATCTGACACACACACACACACACACACACACAACACACACACACACCCCTCCCCCGAGTACACAATTCATCACCATCCAAGGTTATACGGCGACCACTCTCGCTTGTGCTTCTTTGCACCCCAACATGCACAACACCTCAATCTTCAAAGAGGGCATCGAGGAGATCGAAGATGGCGACCACACCGCACTAGAGAATGCGGGGCCATTCGGAAGCAGGATGATGTGACGACGGCTGACTGACTCCTCCCCCCACCCTCTCACTCTCTCACACACAAAATTACCAATCCCTCTCTCCCCCGCACAAAATTATCGATCCCTCAACTCGCGAGATCCTTCCTCTCTCGTCCATGTTTTTCCAGCTCTCTCATCAAACATGTTGTCTCTTCTCCTTCCACGTATACAGAATCTGGATGCACACGCATCTCACATATATTACATGTCTCCATCTTTCTCACAGACCTAACTTCTTCCTCTCTCTCTTTCTCTCTCTATCTCTCTCCCCCTGTCTCGTTAGGTTTGTCTCCTACTCTCTCGTCCACATACATACAATCTTTCCCGCCCTATCTGCTCCATCTTCACAAGCTCTCTCTGCACGTTTCATTCACACATTGGGATATGTTCAAAATGTTGTTTCTATAATGGCTGATGTAGAGTTATGGTTGGTTTTGTTGCATCCTACAAAGTAATAACTATGAAATGCATTTAGATTCTCATTTGACTGGGATTATGTGAGTTTGAGCATGTTGTGAAGTACTATAGACCTTACATCTTGGGATTCGACAATGATTGTAACTATTGAATTGTATAGCCTAATATATTTATTTCACAATTCAACAAATAATTAGTTCACTACAAACTAAGAAAACAAATGTGTACTCCCTCCGTTTTTATTTAAGTCCGCGTATTAGCATTGGTCAAAGTCAAGTTTTGTAAACTCTCAGAAAGCTTATAACAAAAAATATTAACATATACAATAACAAATAAATACAATTAGATTCATTATTGAATGTAATTTCACATCATACATATTTGTTATGGTAAATGTTTATATTTTTCTATAAACTTGGTCAAACTTTAGGAAGTTTGACTTCGGTCAAACCTAATATGCAGAGTTTACTAGTACTACTCGCTAGTTGCTTAGGTGGTGTTTGGTTCTCTAGTCCTAGGACTTTCTCAAGTCCCTGGGACTTTTTGAAAAAGACTCTCAAGGAAGTGCTTGTAAGGACTTTTAGCAAAAAGTCCCAAAAAAGTCCCCCCTGTTTGGTTTGCTAGGGACTTTTTTTAGTCCCAACACAAAAAAGTCCCTGGAACCAAACACCCCCTTAGCCGAATCACTCAACACGCCACACGGGGAGTTCAGTGTCACAAAATTTTGAGGTCAGCGGGAAAATCTCCCGCGACCCTGATTCGAGCAGTGGGAAGTTACCATCATAGCCATCGGAATAGGCCTACGGATGACGCTTGGTAGTGGGCTGTTTTCGTAAATTCAGGTTCACCCTACCCAGCGAACCGCACCCCGGCACCCAGAGTAGTACACCTGAATACTCCCCATTTTCTATCCCCACCGCAAAATAGACTTCTCCACGGCACTGCAGCCTTTGTGCTCATCCCCGATACGTCGACGCACTTGTCCACCGCAGCGCATCTGCCTCATCGACGACCTCGTACGCCGCACTGGAGCCGGTCCACCGTTGTCGTCGTACACGGAGCCTCTTCCCAGGCATCGTCTTCCACAGTCTCGGATCTGCTTCCCGGAAGCCGAAGCCAAACGCAGAAGCACCACCGTCGTGGACAATGAACTGACTCCCATTGCCGACCATGACTCATAGAGGCCGCCGCGACCATCATTCTCCTCCTCGATTGGTAATGTGTGTATTGAATCACTTAGCAGTACGTGTGCAGCTCCAATTTTGTTCATACCTACCCTTAAAATTTCCTAGGTGCTACTGTTCCCGTAAAAGTATTTGGTTATAGCCTCCATTGTCCAACAGAATATCAACTTGTAATTGTGCGTCGCTCCTGTATCGCGCTGTGCTAGTTTTGGCGCGCGGCGTCCGGCACGCCCTCCCACCACTCTGTGCCTTGCCACCGCTCTCTCCCCGCTCTGTGCCTCGCCACCGCTCTCTCCCCGCCGCCGCGCCACCATGTCGCCGCGTCGCCAGGAAACTTGGGGATACCTCGGCGTCCGTGCACGCCCCTCCGGCGGCTTCTCCGCCGAGACCCGGTTCTGCGGGATGCGCCTCGGCCTCGGCAATTTTGACACCGCCAACGAGGCCGCCCGCGCGTACGATGCGATAGCGTGGTGCCTCCGGTGGCCTCATAGAACATTGAACTTCCCCAACGTGCCGACGCGGGAGCGGGCACAGGATCTCGCGTCTCTGCCGCGGCTTAGCACCGATGAGGATTGTCGCGACAACCGGAGGCGGGAGCATAGTCTCGGCATCGCCGAGATGGACGAGGAAGCCATGGCGCTTGGCGCCAACACTTCCTGCAGGACATCATCAACGAGCACGAGTTCTATGCGCAAAGGAGGGCGGAGAGGGATAAGAGGAGGTCGGAGCGAGCCGCCTATCGCGAGGACAAGCGTAGGCCAAAAGCGGACGCTCAATTCAACACGAGGCTAGGAGCAGCGTCGCCCTGGGAATCCGACGACGATCGGTATCTTCACGCCTACAGTCATACATCGGAGGAGGATATCACCGAGGAGGAGTCGGACGACGAGGAGTAGTTGAATTATCTATTTTTTATCTATCAATGCTGAGAACTATCCTCTACTCTCTAGTCTATCTACTTCTCGATCTCAGCACTGCAAACGCTTTTTTAAAGCGCCGCGCATTGTGATTCTGTTGGAGATGCTCTAAGATGGCAGACGAGTGCTTTAATGTTGCCCACAAGATGCGCGAGTATTACTAGTAGTATATTTTTCTTGTCATGTTGAGATTTTAAAACCACGAGTGCGAACATGCAGAGTAGCAATGAAGACCAAACACGGGATATTAGGGACATCTTCAAGGAGCGTGGCAAGTTAAAGAGGAGCCGCACCGAACCTGTAAAACGAGCTTTGGTAAATAACACCCTTTCAATTACTTTCGTTTAGCCTCGTGTTCTTCGATGTGTATATGTTGTAGTTTCTGTTTCTCTTAAGCCTAGTGTTCTTCGATGTGTAATAAGAAGAGTCTTAATCGTCCTAATGCTTTTATTTTTAGCTTGATGTAGGAAGTGGGTGTTCTCACCTTGTAGTCTATTTTTATATTTTTTCCCTTCCGAACTCACTTCTCCGAGTTCTGTTTATCGGGCTTCTACTAAATGGATCTGGGTTGCTATGAGTAGCGCTTCTTTATTTTCTCTCGCACAGGGTCATTGCCCCGGCTTTGTACAAGGGTTATATGCAATTGAGGCAAGGCCTATACAAATGGGTGGCTGCTGGGGAGGGCCTGACAACCTCGCGCCTTACGGGTAGAACTTGCGGAGATGCTCAATATTCCATGAGTTTTCAACTGAGTGCCATCTCTGGTCTCCAGACAGACTGCGCCAGGTTTGGTGACTCGTACTACCCGATAAGGGCCTTTCCACTTTGGTGAAAACTTGTTTGTACCCTTGGCGGACTAAACACGCTTAAGGACAAGGTCACTGAGGGAGTCCTGGACTAGGGGGTGTCCGGATAGCCGGACTATCATTATCCCCGGACTCCAAGACTACGAAGATAGAAGATTGAAGACTCCGGCTCGTGTCCGGAAGGTACTTTCCTTGGCGTGGAAGGCAAGCTTGGCGATACGGATATGTAGATCTCCTACCATTGTAACCGACTCTGTGTAACCCTAGCCTCTCCGGTGTCTATATAAACCAGAGGGCTTTAGTCCGTAGGACAACATACATTACAACAATCATACCATAGGCTAGCTTCTAGGGTTTAGCCTCCTTGATCTCGTGGTAGATCTACTCTTGTACTACCCATATCATCAATATTAATCAAGCAGGACGTAGGGTTTTACCTCCATCGAGAGGGCCCGAACCTGGGTAAAACATCGTGTCCCTTGTCTCCTGTTACCATCCGCCTAGACGCACAGTTCGGGACCCCCTACCCGAGATCCGCCGGTTTTGACACCGACATTGGTGCTTTCATTGAGAGTTCCTCTGTGTCGTCACCGATAGGCTTGATGGCATCTTCAACCAACAACGCTGTCCTGGGTGAGACTTTTCTCCCCGGACAGATCTTCGTATTCGGCGGCTTCGCACTGCGGGCCAATTCTCTTGGCCATCTGGAGCAGATCGAAAGCTACGCCCCTGACCGTCGGGTCAGATTCGGAAGCTTAAACTTCACGGCCGATGTCCGCGGAGACTTGATCTTCGACGGACCCGAGCCACAGCCAAGCGCGCCGCACTGTGACGACGGGCATGATCTAGCTCTGCCACCGAACAGTGCCCTGGGGGCCGCACCTGGATCCGCTTCGGCCATTAGCCCGGAGCCGATCGCCCACATCGAGGGACGGTGGATAGACGCCGCCCCGGGGGCTTCAACATACATGGCGATGGAGCCGAACACTGATCTTGTCCTCTGCGAAACCGTGATTCCGAGGCGCCGGACTCCTCGCCGGACTCCGAACCTCCCGCGCCCCTACCAATCGATCCAGATTGGGCGCCGGTTATGGAATTCACCACCGCGGACATCTTCCAACACTCGCCTTTTGGTGATATCCTGGATTCACTGAAGCATCTCTCGCTATCAGGAGAATCCTGGCCGGACTATGGCCAGGACGGGTGGAGTTCGGACGGCGAAGAAATTCAGAGCCCACCCACCACCCACTTTGTAGCCACTGTCGAGGATCTAACCGACATGCTAGACTACGACTCCGACGACATCGACGCTATGGACGACGATGCCGGAGACGAACAGGAACCAGCGCCTACAGGGCACTGGAAGACCACCTCATCATACGACATATACATGGTGGACACCCCAAAAGATGGGGACAGCGAAGAAGCAGCGGAGGCAGATTCTCTAAAGAAGCAGCCCAAACACCGACGTCAGCGGCGCCGCTCTAAATCCCGCCACAGCAAGAATGGAGATTCCGGCACGGGAGACAACAACACTCCGGAGAATGCCGAAGACGATCCCCTCCAGCAAGACTCAGCGCAGGAGGATGGAGATGCAAGCCCTCACAATAGGGCGGCAGACGAAGGGGTTGAGGATGATAATTATATGCCTCCCTCCGAAGACGAAGCAAGCCTCAACGATGATGAATTCATCGTGCCTAAGGATCCCGTCGAACAAGAACGCTTCAAGCACATGCTCATAGCAACAGCGAACAGCCTAAAGAAAAAGCAGCAACAGCTCCAAGCTGATCAAGATCTGCTGGCCGATCGATGGACCGAGGTCCTCGCGGCCGAAGAGTATAAACTCGAACGCCCCTCCAAAAATTACCCAAGACGCAAGCTGCTCCCCCGATTAGAGGAGGAAGCATACACACCTTCATCACCAGTGCACGACATGGCTGACCGACCACCCCGTGGTCGTGACAGAGAGGCATCCAGGCCCACAGCCAAAACCGTACCCCGGCATCGCTCCAAAAGTAAGAAGCCAAGAGGGAACGCGCCGGACTTGCGAGACATATTGGAGGACAAGGCAAAACAATCCAGATCCATCTACGGATCACGTAGGCGCCCTACGACCCACGACGAATACCGTCGCGCAGAACATAACAACCCCGGCCGGGCCGAACACAGCAGACAGCGCTCTCTCGAGCTGCGTCGCGATATCGCCCAATACAGGGGCGCCGCACACCCTCTATGCTTCACTGACGAAGTTATGGATCATCAGATCCCCGAAGGGTTTAAACCCGTAAACATCGAATCTTACGATGGCACAACAGACCCCGCGGTTTGGATCGAAGACTATCTTCTCCACATCCACATGGCCCGCGGTGATGATCTCCATGCCATCAAGTACCTCCCACTCAAGCTTAAAGGACCAGCTCGGCATTGGCTAAACAGCTTGCCTGCAGAATCAATTGGGTGCTGGGAAGACCTGGAAGCCGCATTCCTCGACAACTTCCAGGGCACGTATGTGCGACCACCAGACGCCGATGACCTAAGCCACATTATTCAGCAGCCAGACGAATCGGCCAGACAATTCTGGACACGGTTCTTGACAAAGAAAAATCAAATTGTCGACTGTCCGGATGCAGAGGCCCTTGCAGCCTTCAAACATAACATCCGAGACGAATGGCTAGCCCGGCACCTGGGGCAGGAAAAGCCGAAATCCATGGGAGCCCTCACATCGTTAATGGCCCGCTTTTGCGCGGGAGAGGACAGCTGGCTAGCCCGTAGCAACAACCTCCGTAAAAATTCTGGCAGTCCGGATATCAAGGACAACAACGGCAGGTCACGTCGAAACAAAAACAAGCGCCGCATTAATGGCGACGATAAGGAGGATACGACAGTCAATGCCGGATTCCGAGGCTCCAAACCCGGTCAGCGAAAGAAGCCATTCAAAAGAACCATTCCGGGTCCGTCCAATCTGGACCGAATACTCGACCGCTTATGCCAGATACACGGCACCCCTGAAAAGCCAGCTAACCACACCAATAGAGATTGCTGGGTGTTCAAGCAGGCCGGCAAGTTAATTGCCGAAAACAATGACAAGGGGCTAAACAGCGATGACGAGGAAGAGACCCGACTGCCGAACAACAGAGGACAGAAGGGTTTCCCCCCACAAGTGCGGACGGTAAATATGATATACGCGACCCACATACCCAAGAGGGAGAGGAAACACGCACTCAGGGACGTCTATGCGATGGAGCCAGTCGCCCCAAAGTTCAATCCATGGTCCTCTTGTCCGATCACTTTCGATCGAAGAGACCACCCGACCAGCATACGCCATGGTGGATTCGCCGCATTGGTCTTAGACCCAATCGTCGATGGATTTCACCTCACAAGAGTCCTGATGGACGGCGGCAGTAGCCTGAACCTGCTTTATCAGGATACAGTGCGCAAAATGGGCATAAACCCATCAAGGATCAAACCTACAAAGACAACCTTTAAAGGTGTCATCCCAGGAGTAGAAGCCAATTGTACAGGCTCAGTCACACTGGAAGTGGTCTTCGGACCCCCCGATAATTTCCGGAGCGAAGAGTTAATCTTCGACATAGTCCCGTTTCGCAGCGGCTATCACGCTCTGCTCGGACGAACCGCGTTTGCAAAATTCAACGCGGTGCCGCATTATGCTTACCTAAAGCTCAAGATGCCAGGCCCTCGTGGAGTCATCACGGTCAATGGGAATACGGAACGCTCCCTCCGAACGGAGGAACATACAGCGGCTCTCGCGGCAGAAGTACAGAGCAGCCTCTTAAGGCAATTCTCAAGTCCGGCAGCTAAAAGGCCGGACACAGTAAAGCGCGCCCGGAGCAATGCCAACCAAGACCACCTGGCGCAATCAGAGCATGCGTAGCAATGCGGCCCCAACCCTCGCCCGCGCATGATCGCAAGAATAACACTCCACGTACATCATTACGCTTTGGAGATACCATGGGCGCAGGGAAAGGGGCACAATCACAATGGACCCAGAGTGCGGCTCGACCACACCAGGGGCTCTCAAGGGTGCCCCCCTTCTTTTACCTTTTTACTTTACTACTTTGTGTACACAGGACTCCGTTAAACAGAAGCCCTGTCCGGTGGCGAACCTGCCGAACTCATGATGCAATAGTCAGGGACTAAAGAAGGCCGCGACGAATTCTCAGGTGGTCTCATTTACGAGCATTACATTCGATTATATACACCAAGTCCGCAGCTCATCCCTGGAGGGGGACATATTTATTGAGTCCAAATCCTTTGCTTACCGCACTATTTGTATCAGTCCGCTCTATTAGCAGACTTTCTTTCATATATAATGCAGTACCCTTTTTTCTTTGCAACTGCATTACCTTTTATATATATGTTCATTACATGACATCTTGCACCCGTATATTTTGGTACGGCCGAATACACTAGGGGCTTCTGTTACCCAATTTATGGTGTGATAAAGTCCGCACTTTCACAAGTACAGCACCCCGAACTTATAGCATTATATGAATCGGCTCCGAATCATGTCTTGGGTCAATAGTTGGGTTTGCCCGGCTCCTATGTTTTGATGCCTTACGTTCCGTTCTGTCGGCTAAGGTGCCACTGGGAGAACCACTGCGATTGCGCCCCGGTTGAGCCGGGTTAACGCCTCAGTGGAGAAAGCTAAAACTGACTGGCATGATAAGGCGAGAGACTGGTCGCTGTTCGAGAGGTTTTTTCGGGTCCTTAAAGGCTCACGCCGCTTCGAGCGAAGTTCCGGATAATGTCCGATGAAGGCGTGGATAGTGCCCCGGATTCGGTCTTCCGAATACCAGGGGCTTCGCCGAAATTTAAAATTATAGAATTCTATGGCTAAGTGAGAGTGTTCAAGCATTATAAGTCCGGTTGCCTTGTTCGTTGTGTTGAGCGCCTCCCTCGATGGACCCAACAATGGGAACAAGAGTGCTCATGTTTATCCCGAACACCCCAGCACTCGTGGCTTGGGGGCTGAAGCTAACGACTTGCCATCTCTCAGATTTTATAAACGGCCGCACAGAAGGTAATATTTTAAATTAAACAAGTGTTGCTCATGGCGCATAGGAACGAAGTTTCCAGCGCACAGGATAAATACACAGCGAGTTCACTCAAAAATTACATCTCGGGAGCACTCATCTGCAATATCGCAGGCTCCCTTCAGGACAACTTTATAATACCGCTCCGGCGTGCGATGCTCCTTGCCCGGCGGCGGCGGATCCGTGAGAAGCTTCTCCGCATCCAGTTTGCCCCATTGCACCTTTATGCGAGCAAGGGCCCGACGAGCACCTTCAATACAGGCGGAGCGCTTGATCACATCCAGCCTGGGGCATGCATCAAACAACCGCCGCGCAAGGCCAAAGTAGCTTCCAGGCATGGCCTGTCCAGGCCACAGCCGGACTATGAGACCCTTCATGGCCTCCTCAGCTACCTTGTGGAGTTCGGCCAGCTGCTTCAGCTGGTCGCTTGGGGGCACCGGATGGCCGGCGTCAGCGTACTGAGACCAGAAGACCATCTCCGTCGAGCTCCCCTCCTCGCCATGATAGAATGCGGCGGCATCGGACGCACTACGCGGCAGATCTGCAAACGCCCCTGGAGAGCTCCGAATTCGGGTAAGTATGGGGTAATTCACATTAACATGCTTGCTTTGCATGGAAAACGCCTTACCCGCCGCTATCTTCTTGATGTCCTCAACTTCCTCAAGGGCCTTCTGGGCCATGTCCTTGGCGGACTTGGCACTTTCAAGAGCCAAGGCGAGCTCGGACTCTTGAGTCTTGGAGTCGCGCTCCAAACCCTCATATTTTTCCGTGAGAACTTGGAGCTCCTGCCGAACTTCCGCCACATGTGCCTCTTGCTTTTCTCGCTCAGCCCGTTCCGCGGCCGCATTGTGTTCGGCCGCGGACACAGCATCCTTTAGGGCTGCCACCTCGTTAGTGGCCCCTGCAATACACATATTATCCCTGTTAAATTTTGTTTGCAACCGAAATCCTTTTCTGTAAGGTACTTATTCAAAGAGGTGTTTTTCACCTTCTTTCTCCTCGAGCTGCTTCTTTGCATGGCCGAGCTCTTGCTCGGACCGCTCGAGATTCTTCTTCAGCACATTGACCTCCGCTGTTAATGCGGCGGAAGTCAGCAGCGCAGCCTGCAACCCATATGACATATTTTAAGCAACCCTGCGTATATCTCGTTAGATCCTCAGTCCGGCTTTTCTTTCCGAACATCGAACTAAGCATCAGGGGCTACTGTCTATGCGGTATTACATTACATAATTTTAACTTCTTACCTCAAAGCCTGTTAGAAGGCTACTGCAGGCTTCGGTCAGCCCGCTTTTGGCGAGCTGAACCTTTTCAATCACCACACTCATGATAGTGTGGTGTTCTTCCTCAATGGAAGCGCCTTTAAGCGCCTCCAACAGGTTATCCGGCGCCTCCGGATGGACGGAGGCCGCCGGCGTCGTGGTCCTGCCCTTTTTTCGAAGGGGCCGTTTGCCGGACTCTGGAACCACTGCGGGTTCCGGTGTAGAGTCCGGCACGAAGTCCGGGAGGCTGCCTGACGGCGCCTCCGGAGCCTCCTCCTGATGGGTCCCGCTGTGGGATCCCACCTCGGCGTCCTCGTCGGCGCATGGGGTAGAGGCGGTCGGGATGGAATTTATATCCGACGAGGCCAATGACCCGCTCATCGAGGCGGGGAGATCGTCACCGGCCGGACTACGGGCGGAATGCGGCGTTAGAAGGACACTGCATGACATAAAATATACGGCATATAAATGATCCAAATACTTACGATCTTGCCGGACGCCTGGCCCTTGGAGGCCACTCATCCTCGCTGACGTTGATGTTGGTGAAACTGTCCGGGGGGATAGTTCTCCCCCTCTTGGACCCTTCGGCCTCCCCGATTGGGCAAGCCTTCCTTTTCTTCTCTCCCTCCTCCGGGAGAGAGTATTCCTGCTCCTTGTCTTCAGGAGAGGGGTCCTCGTCGTCGTCAGATGCCTGATTACGGGAACTCTTTCGAGTCCCCGTGGCCACCTTCTTGGCCTTCTTCTCCGGCACCACGTGCGGTGCCGGAACCAGCAGCCCTGTTATACGGGCGTTCTCTAGGTCTTCTGGCATGGGAGCCGGACTGACAAGCAGCTTGGCCTTCGCCATCCATTCTTGTCAAAGGAAGAAGCAGAATGAAACCCCACTAAAAGTTAAATCTGATTATCACAAGTGTCCCGTAATGGGGTTGAATCACTTACCGCGTCAGTCGGTCACAGCGTGCTGAATCCGCGATCTACCGTCGCGAATGCGGGGGCTTCGGCGCCCTTGAACAGCACCCTCCAGGCGCCTTCGTATGTTGTATCGAAGAGCCCGCTTCGCGCCTGGTGCTGTTCCGGATTGAACTCCCACAAAGTAAATGCCCGTTCTTGGCATGGGAGAATCCGCCGGAGGAGCATGACTTGGATCACGTCGACAAGCCGGAGCCTATTGTTCACCATCTTCTTGATGCAGGCTCGGAGTCCCGTCACCTCCACCGGATTGCCCCACTCCAAGACCTTCTCTTTCCAGGAGGTGAGCTGTGTGGGGATTCCAGATCTAAACTCGGGGACCGCCGCCCATGTAGGCTTGCGCGGCTCGGTGATGTAGAACCACCCCGATTGCCACCCTTTGACGGAGTCCACGAAGTTCCCTTCCAGCCAAGGGACGTTGGGCAATTTGCCCAACATGGCGCCTCCGCATTCCACTTGCGTGCCCTTCACAACCTTCGGCTTGACGTTGAAGGTCTTGAGCCACAGGCCGAAGTGGGGCTGGATGCAGAGGAAGGCCTCGCACACGACGATAAACACCGAGATGTTGAGGATAAAGTTCGGCGCTAGATCATGGAAATCCAGGCCGTAGTAAAACATGAGCCCCCGGACAAATGGATGGAGCGGAAAGCCCAGTCCGCGGAGGAAGTGGGGAAGGAAGACGACCCTCTCATGAGGCCCGGGGGTAGGGATGAGCTGCCCCTCGTTGGGCAGCCGATGCGCGATATCGCTGGAAAGGTATCCGGCGCCGCGCAGCTTGGTGATGTCCTCCTCCTTGACGGTGGAGGCTAACCATTTACCTACCGCTCCGGACATATTCGGAGAATGTTGAGGTTGGATGCGCAAGCTTGGGCGTTGGAGCTTGAGTGCGCAGGGATGGATAAGCAAAGGAGGAAGAAGGCGTAGGTGAGAAGGTGAATCCTTATCCCGTATATGTAGGCGGACTAAACTATGCGTCCCCCACCAGCCTGGTAAAACTCACTTATCCCCCCAAGCGCCACCATCAGTGGCGCGGTTGGGTTACCCACATCCGTATTGATGAGAATCCCGGAATAAGGGGAACACGATCTCTGCTTTGACAAGACGTGCCAAGGAAACCGCTTCGCTAAACGTGCCGAGGTGGTATAGTAAAAAACGATTCTAACAACAGCTTGGTGGCGGTGTGATGTCACGCCGCATAATACGTCAGCGGATTGAACTTGTGTATATATTGTTTCTCTCTACGGTGGATTGTGGAAATTATTTTGCAGAGCCGGACACTATCCTGGTGTTCATGACCTTCTCTGGATTATTCAAGGGAAGAACCCGCCTTGCAATGCCGAACATTATGCACGTCGGACTTATCATCATTAAAGACTGGTTCAGGGGCTACTGAGGGAGTCCTGGACTAGGGGGTGTCCGGATAGCCGGACTATCATTATTCGCCGGACTCCAAGACTACGAAGATAGAAGATTGAAGACTCCGGCTCGTGTCCGGAAGGTACTTTCCTTGGCGTGGAAGGCAAGCTTGGCGATACGGATATGTCGATCTCCTACCATTGTAACCGACTCTGTGTAACCCTAGCCTCTCCGGTGTCTATATAAACTGAAGGGCTTTAGTCCATAGGACAACATACATTACAACAATCATACCATAGGCTAGCTTCTAGGGTTTAGCCTCCTTGATCTCGTGGTAGATCTACTCTTGTACTAACCATATCATCAATATTAATCGAGAGGGCCTGAACCTAGGTAAAACATCGTGTCCCTTGTCTCCTGTTACCATCCGCCTAGACGCACAATTCGGGACCCCCTACCCGAGATCCGCCGGTTTTGACACCGACAGTCACCTTCCTCAAAACACTGGGTGTGAACCCTATGATAGCGATGCATGACTTGCTGATAGCATGCAACACGCGTAGTAGCCCAGAGACGGTTCTCCTTGAGTAGCACAACGTCGTGACGCCGATGCTGATCTTGCACTACTTCATCGTAGGCAAGCACTCGAGGTGACCCGTAAATGAGTTCCGTGGGGATAACTGCTTCTGGCCCGTAGATCAAGGAGAAGGGAGTCTGCTCAGTAGCTCGGTTTGGTGTCGTTTTGAGGGACCGGAGAACTACCGGCAGCTCCTCGATCCACCGCCTGCCGTGCTTCTGCAGCGTACCAAAGGTTCTTGTCTTGAGTCCACACAACACTTCAGCGTTCACCCTCTCAGCTTGTCCATTGCTTCGGGGGTGTTCCACAGAGGCAAATGAGATCTTGCATCTGAGGGCATGAACATATTACATGAAGGCGCGGCTCATGAACTGGGTGCCGTTGTCGGTGACGATCCTTGTAGGAACTCCAAAACAACACACCAGATCTTTCAAGAACTTGATAGCTGACTGGGCAGTCACCTTTCTCACGGCAGTCACTTCCAGCCACTTTGTAAACTTGCCGATGGCAATGGACAAGAATTCAAAGCCCCCAATTGCTCGGGGAAAGGGGCCGAGGATATCGAGCCCCCGGACCGAAAATGGCCATGATAGAGGGATTGTCTGAAGCGCTTGGGTAGACAGGTTGGTTTTCTTGGAATGGAACTGGCAGGCTTCACACATAGTGACTAGCTTGACCGCATCTTGGAGGTTCGTGGGCCAATAGAATCCTTGCCGGAATGCTTTCCCAGCTAATGCCCTGGATCCAATGTGGGAGCCGCACATTCCTTTGTGTATCTCAGCCAGCAGTTCCTTTCCTTCTTCTCGGCAGACACACTTCAATTTCACACCGTTGGGCCTCCTTATGTATATAGTGTCACCGACAAACTGATACATACTGGCCCTCCGGGCTACTTTTTTAGCTTCATCTTGGTCGCGGGGAGGCTCTTTGGTTTGGAGGAAGCGGACAATGTGCCTTGCCCAAGTTGGATCCTGGGGCTCGGCAACAAGGACAAACGGAACCTCCTCTGCTGCGGGAGCACATGCCTCGTATGCGGGGTCCATGGGCCTGGCTGGAGGGGGTGGTGTGGTAGGCTGCGAGGAGTTGTTTCCAGCAGGGTCTCAGCCGGGAGCGGATGATCTACCGGGAGAGGCTTACCGGTGTCCAACTTTATCCTCTTCTGGGCCATTGCTGCTAGGGATACGGAGGGCTGAGTAAGACAAAGAACAAAAGTTCCTTGTTCCATAGGAAGCTTTTGCGCAACACACTTTGATAGATGATGAGCTATGCTACTTTCCGCATGGGGTACGTGCTCTGTTTGCAATCCATCAAAGTGATCCTCCAATCTTCTCACTTCCTTGACGTATGCCTCCATCAATGGACTTTGATAATCCTTGTTGACTGGTCTCAGCACAAGCTCTGAGTCTCCTCGAATGATCAACTTCTTAATTCCCAATTCTGCTACAATCCTGAGCCCGGCAAGGAGTCCTTCATACTCTGCTGTATTGTTGGTTGCTTCTTCCCGGGCAAATGCATTTGGACAACGTACTTCAAGTGCTCCCCGGAGGGGGAAACAAGAAGCATGCCAACCCCTGCACCTTGTAGGGAAAAAGCACCATCAAAATACATAATCCATTCTTGGGGGAAATTCCTTGTCGGGGATAACTGTCTCTGTCACTTCCTCATCAGGGGTTGGTGTGCATTCTGCAATAAACTCTGCCAACACCCTGCTCTGGATAGTTGATGTGCTTTCAAAGTTCAAACCAAAGATGGATAGCTCCAAAGCCCACTCCACTATTCTGCCGGTGGCCTCATGGTTTCAGAGTATCCGTTGCAATGGGAAATGAGTGACAACTGTGATCTCATGGGCTTGGAAGTAGTGGTGCAGTTTCCTTGAGGCCATGATGAGACCAAAGATCAACTTTTGCACGCCAGAGTACCTCGATCTAGCCCCCTCTAACAAGGAGTTGATGAAGTACACTGGCACTGCACCACTTTCTTCCTCGCCACGTCCTTGGGGTTGCCCTCGTTGATGTGCTCACTACAGTCCTGATCCTTATCTAACTCTGTCGGCCTCCGCTCACTCTCTGACTCATCCACTTCTCGTCGTGCTACCAAAGTTGCACTGACTACTTGGTTGGTTGCCACTAAGTACAGCAGCAGCGACTCCTGGGGTTTGGGAGCAACCAAGGTATGCACAGAGGATAGGTAGGCCTTCAACTCTTGCAAAGCTGCATATGCTTCTGGGGTCCACTTCATAGGACCTGCCTTCTTCAAAATTTTGAAGAATGGCAGGGCACACTCGGCAGACTTGGAGATGAATCTGCTTAGCGCAGCAACACATCCTGTTAGGCGCCTCACATCCTTAACTGTCCTTGGCGCTTGGATCTGCTTAATGGCCTCGATCTTGTCGGGATTAGCTTCGATCCCCCTGTGGGACACAAAGTACCCAAGTAGCTTGCCGGAGGGAACGCCAAACACAGACTTCTTTGGGTTGAGCTTCAAGTTGATCTTGCACAAATTTGCAAATGTCTCCTCCAAATCCTGGATAAGTGTTGCTTTGTCCTTGGTTTTGACCACAATGTCATCCATATAAGCTTCAATGTTTCTGTGCAGCTGAGGTTCAAAACCAATCTGGACTGCCTTGCAAAAGTGGACCCGACACTCTTTAATCCAAATGGCATGCAGACAAAGCAGTACGTACCACACAGAGTGATGAACAACATTTTCTCCTCATCTTCCTTGGACATGAATATCTGGTGATATCCAGAACTGACATCCAGAAATGAGAGCAAATCACATCCTGAAGTGGAATCCACGATCTGATCAATACGCGTCAAGGAAAACGAGTCCTTTGGGCAAGCCTTGTTGAGTTCTGTGAAATCAATGCACAACTTCCACTTCTCGTTTGCCTTCCGGACCACCATTGGGTTTGCTAGCCAAGTGGGATGTAGCACTCCTCTGACCAAATCAGTTGCCTCAAGCTTCTTGATCTCTTCCGCAATAAACTGCTGCCTTTCAAGGCCTGCTTTCGGACTTTCTGTTTAATAGGTCTAGCATGTGGGCAGACAGCAAGGTGGTGCTCGATTACCTCCTTGGGAACACCAGGAATATCAGATGGTTGCCAAGCAAACACATCAATATTCGCCCACAAGAAGGAAACAAGTGCACTTCCCTATTTTTCATCGAGGGTGGCGCTGATGGTAAAGGTACCATCAAAGCCAGCCAACCCTACCGGGACCTTTTTCACTTGTGGAGCAGCAACCTTGGATCTCTTGCTGTTGGAACACTCTGGCACGTCATCAATGGGTGCCATGCACTCGGTGGGGGCATGCTTTCCGAACTCTTTGCTAGAGGTCCTACAATCCCTCTTCTTTCCTTTAGTTTCCTTGGCAGGAACTGCTGCTACCACTGCTTCTACCGTGGCCGCGTCCCAGTACATCTTGTCCACACAAATGATCGCATCCTTCTCATCTGATGGGATGGTGATAACTCCCAGTGTGGCCCAGGCATCTTTAGGGTGTTGTAGGCATAGTGGGATGCCGCCATGAACTTAGCCAGAGTCGAGCGTTCAAGAATCCCATTGTACACAATCTTCTCAGTCCGCCAGTTCAGTTCTCCCCCAAATGTTACCGACAATGTGATCTTTCCCTTAGGATGACTCCTGCCAAGATTAACTCCTTGAAACGTGATCTTTCCCCTTAGGATGACCTCTAGCTCTACCTCTGCTATCTGAAGCTTGCTGAGAACTGCTGGGGAAATAAGATTCAGCCCGGCCCCGCCGTCCACTGATACGTCTCCAACGTATCTATAATTTTTGATTACTCCATGCTACTTTATCTACTGTTTTGGACTATATTGGGATTTATTATCCACTTTTATATTATTTTTGGGACTAACCTATTAACCGGAGGCCCAGCCCAGATTTGCTGTTTTATGCCTATTTCAGTGTTTCGAGGAAAAGGAATATCAGATGGAGTCAAAACGGAACGAAATCAACTAGAGAAGTTATTTTTCGAAGGAAAGCAACCTGATGGACTTGGAGTGCACGTCAGGGGAGTCCCGGGCTGCCCACAAGGGTGGGGGGCGCCCCCTGGGTGCGCCCCTGCCTCGTGAGCACCCCGGAGGTCCACCGACGTACCCCCTGCACCTATATATACCTATGTACCCTAAAACTTCCAGAACAGAAGATAGATCGGGAGTTCCGCCACCGCAAGCCTCTGTAGCCACCAAAAACCAATTGGGACCCTGTTCCGGCACCCTGCCGGAGGGGGATCCCATCACCGGAGGCCATCTTCATCATCCCGGCGCTATCCATGATGAGGAGGGAGTAGTTCACCCTCGGGGCTGAGGGTATGTACTAGTAGCTATGTGTTTGATCTCTCTCTCTCTCGTGTTCTCTCTTGTGTTCCCTCTATGGCATGATCTTGATGTATCCCGAGCTTTGCTATTGTAGTTGGATCTTATGATGTTTCTCCCCCTCTACTCTCTTGTGATGAATTGAGTTTCCCCTTTGAAGTTATCTTATCGGATTGAGTCTTTTATGAGAACACTTGATGTATGTCTTGCCATGTTTATCTGTGGTGACAATTGGATTTCACGTGCCACTTGATGTATGTTTTGGTGACCAACTTGTGGGTTCCGCCCATGAACCTATGCATAGGGGTTGGCACACGTTCTTGACTCTCCGGTAGTAGCTTTGTGGCACTCTTTGAAGTACTTTTATGTTAGTTGGATGAATCTGAGATTGTGTGACGCATATCGTATAATCATGCCCACGGATACTTGAGGTGACAATGGAGTATCTAGGTGACATTAGGGTTTTGGTTGATTTGTGTCTTAAGGTGTTATTCTAGTATGAACTCTATGATGGATTGAGCGGAAAGAATAGCTTTATGTTATTTTACTACGAACTCTTGAATAGATAGAACAGAAAGGATAACTTTGAGGTGGTTTCGTACCCTACCATAATCTCTATGTTTGTTCTCCGCTATTAGTGGATTTGGAGTGACTCTTTGTTGCATGTTGAGGGCTTGTTATATGATCTATCTATGTTATTATTATTGAGAGAACTTGCACTAGTGAAAGTATGAACCCTAGACCTTGTTTCCTATCATTGCAATACCATTTACGCTCACTTTTATCGCTTGTTACCTTGCTGTTTTTATTATTTCAGATTACAAATACCTTTATCTACCATGTATTTTGCACTTGTATCTTCATCTCTTCGCCGAACTAGTGCACCTATACAATTTACCATTTTATTGGGTGTGTTGGGGACACAAGAAACTCTTTGTTATTTGGTTGCAGGGTTGTTTGAGAGAGACCATCTTCATCCTATGCCTCCTACGGATTGATAAACCATAGGTCATCCACTTGATGGAAATTTGCTACTGTCCTACAAACCTTTGCACTTGCAGGCCCAACAACGTCTACAAGAAGAAGGTTGTGTAGTAGACATCAAGCTCTTTTTTGGCACCGTTGCCGGGGAGGTTAGTGCTTGAAGGTATATCTTTACATCTTGCAATCGAATCTTTTTGTTTCTTGTTTTAGCACTAGTTTAGTTTATAAAAGAAAATTACAAAAAAATGGAGTTAAGTTTGTCTCATACGCTTCACCTTTTTAATATCTTTCGTGAGTATGATGGAAAGGATAATTGTTCTCAAGTGCTAGAAGAAGAAATTTCTAAATTGTTTGGCACTAAATCTTTGAATGATGAGCATGATTGCAATGTTGTTAGTACGAATTCTTTGAATATCCATGATCCTAATGATGATTGCACTAGTTATGATGGAAATGCCTCCTATAAGCATGTCAATTTTTGTGGAGTGCATTGGGCTTGCAAGGACACACCAAATAGGGAAGATAGATATTGCAAGAGGCATAAGTAATTAGAAACTAAATGGTTGCAAGAAAGTCTAGACGCATGTGCTGAATTTTTTTTTGCCATACTTGTGAACTTTGCAATGAACGTGATCATTTTAGTACCCAATGCAAATTGTTTCATGATCGTGTCGTATCCAAAAATTGTGATGACTTGATTTCCCTTGCACATCATAATGAGCTTAGTTTGCTCTTGGGTTATGAAGAAATAAAACGTATAACTAAGATTATTCCAGAATTTGCCCTTGATAGAATTCTTCATTTTGATCTAGAAGAAATTTATATGTATTGTGCGGTGAATTGCATTGAAAATCCTTATATTGCCAATTACATAAAGAAAAGAAAACAAATAGAGGATGAAGAGAATACTAATGAAAGGGAAGAGGCTTCCCAATCTCCTCCTATTATTTCTTATGATGAATCAGGTAACGAGGAGGAGCTTCCTATTCAACCAATCTCGTCAATAAGGAGCTCAAAGAGGAAGGTTGAACCCACACATAATGTGAAGAAGAAGAAGAAAAGAAGGAGCAACAAAGGTAGAAAGGTATCCCTCCCAAATGATGTTGCTCCTACTACTCATTGTGATGATGATAATTGCTATACTATTGGTACTATCAATACTTTTAATGATGAGAGTGATTATGCTTATGATATGAAAGGGCCCAAGCTTGGGGAAGATATGTTTGATTGGGATGAAATATTTGAGAATATATTTGCTGAAATTAATGTTTGTCCCAAGCTTGGGGATGTTATGTTTAATGAAGAAGATATTTTTAGCATCCCAAGTTTTGATATGCAAAGTTGTTATGATGATAGCATGACTCGTACCTATGATGATTGTATTGATGAAAGTGGGTTTGGAAGAGTGTCAACTTTAGGAAGTAGTTATCCCACTATTTTGGAGGATGTTGAATCTTATTGTGATGAACATGAAAGTGGATTTGGAAGAGTGTCAACTTTATTTAGTGATTCCACTATCTTGGGAGAGGTTTCAATCGATTATGATGAGAACGAAGTTGCTACTTATGATGATTATTGTGATGAAACTTATGCTATAAAAAGTAGTGAGGATTATATTTACAAATCTAGTCATGATTATGATTATCCTTTTTCTGAACATTATTCTTTTAATGTGGAAACAATTTTTAGTGTTCAAGTCTCTCATGATACTCCGACTACTATTCCGAATGAGAAGAAATTTGCTTATGTGGAGAGTAGTAAATTTTCTATGCTTGTAGATCATGAAAATAATGCTTTAGGTGCTGGTTATATTGTTGAATTCATTCATGATGCTACTGAAAATTATTATGAGGGAAGAATATATGCTTGTAGGAATTGCAATAATATCAAGTTTCCTCTCTATGTGCTTAAATTCTTGAAGCTATGCTTGTTGTACCTTCCTATGCTAGTTGATTATTGTTCCCATAATTTGTTTGCTCACAAAATCCCTATGCATAGGAAGTGGGTTAGACTTAAATGTGCTAGTCATATGCTTCATGATGCCCCCGTTATGTTTCAATTCTTATCTTTTATGTGAGCATCATTGTCATCATCATGCCTAGCTAGAAAGGCATTAAAGAAACACGCTTGTTGGGAGACAATCCAATATTTATCCTTACTGTGTTTGTGTGTCCACATGATTATGCTACTGTAGTAATCATGTTTTATAGATTTTGTTTCAATAAAGTGCCAAGTAGAACCTTTGGGAAGACTTGGGTGAAGTTTATGTGATCTTGCTATGAAAAACAGAAACTTTAGCGCTCACGAGATTAGCTGCCATTTTTTACTGGAGAGTGATTTTAGGTTGATTCTTTTTGAAGATGATTAATAGACAAATTTCTCAGGCCCAGCAATTTATTTCATAATTTTTGGGGTCCCAGAAGTATACGTTTGATACAGATTACTACAGACTATTCTTTTTTTGACAGATTATGTTTTCATTGTGTTGTTTGCTTATTTTGATGCATCTATGGCTAGTATTAAGTGGTATGAACCATAGAGAAGTTGGAATACAGTAGGTTTTACACCAATATGAATTTAGAATGAGTTTATTACAGTACCTAAGTGGTGGTTTTATTTTCTTATACTAACGGAGCTTACGAGTTTTGTGTTGAGTTTTGCGTGGTTGAAGTTTTCAAGTTTTGGGTAAGGTTTCGATGGACTATGGAATAAGGAGTGGCAAGAGCCTAATACTGGGCATTCCCAAGGCACACCAAGGTAATATTCAAGGACAACCAAGAGCCTAAGCTTGGGGATGCCCCGGAAGGCATCCCCTCTTTCGTCTTCGTTCATCGGTAACTTTACTTGGAGCTATATTTTTATTCACCACATGATATGTGTTTTGCTTGGAGCGTCATTTTATTTTGTTAGTTTTTGCTTGCTGTTAGTTAGAATAATGTTTTTAATCTTTAGTTTCAATAAAAAAGTCAAGGATAGCCTTTGCCATGCTTATTTTGCTTGTATACATGTTGCTGTTTGAAAACAGAAAGTTTACCGCTGTTGCCAAAATTCCCTAGAAAAGTCAGAGAATGCTATAATGTTGAATATTTTTGCATATTGAGCTCTGATAAATTTATTACAGTGGGAATTTTAGTTCATAATTTTTGGAGTTAGGTAAGTATTGATACTCTTGCATTCTTTACAGACTGTACTATTTTGGCAGATTGCTGTTATGGTTGCATTGTTTGCATATGTTTGCTTGTTTAATGATTCTATTTGAGGATAGGAGTATTAAATATACAGAGGCATTTAGTATGCAATGTTGAATAATAATTTAATTTATTTGTTACAGTAGAAAGTGATAAGGTTTTGCATTGGTTTATACTAACCGATCTCACGAGTTCTTGTTGAGTTTGTTGTGGATGAAGCTTTTGATTAAAAGAGAAACCATGATATGAGATGAATTAAGGAGATACAAAAGTTCAAGCTTGGGGATGCCCAAGGCACCCCAAGATATTATTTCAAGAAGTCTCAAGCATCTAAGCTTGGGGATGCCCCGGTAGGCATCCCACCTTTCTTCTTCAACAACTATCGGTTAGTATCGGTTGAGCCTAAGTTTTTGCTTCTTCACATAAGTTGTGCTATCCTTGCATTGTAGTTTTATTTAGCTTTGCTTGCTGTTTTAATAAGTATCAAGATCTGAAATTCTTTAATGAGAGAGAGCCATACACAAATTGGAATTTGCTAGAATACTCTATGTGCTTCACTTATATCTTTTGAGCTTGATAATTTTTGCTCTAGTGCTTCACTTATATCTTTTAGAGCATGGTGGTAGTTTTATTTTGAAGAAATAGATGAACTCTCATGCTTCACTAATATTGTTTTGAGAGTCGTTAATAGCATGGTAATTTGCTTAATATTAATATACTTGGTATTCAAGATACGTGAAACTTTCTTTTGAGTGCGTTGAATACTAAGATAAGTTTGATGCTTGATAATTGTTTTGAGATATGGAGGTGATAATATTAAAGTCATGCTAGTTGGGTGATTATGAATTTAAAGAATGCTTGTGTTGAAGTTTGTGATTCCCGTAGCATGCACGTATGGTGAACCGCTTTGTGATGAAGTCGGAGCACAATTTTATTTATTGATTGTCTTCCTTATGAGTGGCAGTCGGGGACGAGCGATGGTCTTTTCCTACCAATCTATCCCCCTAGGAGTATGCGTTTAGTGCTTTGGTTTTTGATGACTTCTAAATTTTTGCAACAAGTGCATGAGTTCTTTTGATTAATGTTGAGTCCATGGATTATACGGACTCTCACCCTTCCACCATTACTAGCCTCTCTAATACCGCGCACTTTTCACTGGTATCATACACCCACCATATACCTTCCTCAAAACAGCCACCATACCTCCCTATCATGGCATTTCCATAGCCATTCCGAGATATATTGCCATGCAACTTTCCACCGTTCCGTTCATATGACACACATTACTTTTGTCATATTGCTTTTTGCATGAACATGTAGTTGACATTGTATTTGTGGAAAAGCCACCGTTCATAATTCTTTTATACATGTCACTCTTGATTCATTGCATATCCCGGTACACCACCGGAGGCATTCATATAGAGTCATATTTTGTTCTAGTATCGAGTTGTAATTGTTGAGTTGTAAGAAAAAATAAAAGTGTGATGATCATCATTATTAGAGCATTGTCCCAGTGAGGAAAGGGTGATGGAGACTATGATTCCCCCATAAGTCGGGATGAGACTCCGGACAAAATATAAAAAAAGTGTGGCCATAAAAAAAGGCCCAAATAAAAAAATGAGAGAAAAAGAGAGAAGGGACAATGCTACTATCCTTTTTCCACACTTGTGCTTCAAAGTAGCACCATGATCTTCATGATAGAGAGCGTCATATGTTGTCACTTTCATATACTAGTGGGAATTTTTCATTATAGAACTTGGCTTGTATATTCCAATGATGGGCTTCCTCAAAAGTGCCCTAGGTCTTTGTGAGCAAGCAAGTTGGATGCACACCCACTTAGTTTCTTTTGTTGAGCTTTCATATACTTATAGCTCTAGTGCATCCGTTGCATGGCAATCCCTACTTACTCACATTGATATCTATTGATGGGCATCTCCATAGCCCGTTGATACGCCTAGTTGATGTGAGACTATCTTCTCCTTTTTTGTCTTCTCCACAACCACCATTCTATTCCACCTATAGTGCTATGTCCATGGCTCACGCTCATGTATTGCGTGAAAGTTGAAAAGGTTTGAGATTATTAAGGTATGAAACAATTGCTTGGCTCGTCATCGGGGTTGTGCATGATTAAATACTTTGTGTGATGAAGATAGAGCATAGCCAGACTATATGATTTTGTAGGGATAACTTTGTTTAACCATGCTATTTTGAGAAGACATGATTGCTTTGATTAGTATGCTTGAAGTATTATTACTTTTATGTATGAACTTTTGTCTTGAATCTTTCGGATCTGAATATTCATGCCACAATTAATAAGATTTACATTCAAATTACGCCAAAGTATCACTCGGCATCAAAAATTCTTTTTTTATCATTTACCTACTCGAGGATGAGCAGGAATTAAGCTTGGGGATGCTTGATACGTCTCCAACGTATCTATAATTTTTGATTGCTCCATGCTACTTTATCTACTATTTTGGACTATATTGGGATTTATTATCCACTTTTATATTATTTTTGGGACGAACCTATTAACCGGAGGCCCAGCCCAGATTTGCTGTTTTATGCCTATTTCAGTGTTTCGAGGAAAAGGAATATCAGACGGAGTCAAAACGGAACGAAATCAACTGGAGAAGTTAATTTTTGGAAGGAAAGCAACCTGAGGGGAGTCCCGGGCAGCCCCTTGCCTCGTGAGCACCCCGGAGGTCCATCGACGTACCCCCTGCACCCATATATACCTACGTACCCTAAAACTTCCATAACAGAAGATAGATCGGGAGTTCCGCCGCCGCAAGCCTCTGTAGCCACCAGAAACCAATCGGGACCCTGTTCCGGCACCCTGCCGGAGGGGGATCCCATCACCGGAGGCCATCTTCATCATCCCGGCGCTAGCCATGACGAGGAGGGAGTAGTTCACCCTCGGGGCTGAGGGTATGTACCAGTAGCTATGTGTTTGATCTCTCTCTCTCTCGTGTTCTCTCTCATGTTCCCTCTATGGCACGATCTTGATGTATCCCGAGCTTTGCTATTGTAGTTGGATCTTATGATGTTTCTCCCCCTCTACTCTCTTGTGATGAATTTAGTTTCCCCTTTGAAGTTATCTTATCAGATTGAGTCTTTTATGAGAACACTTGATGTATGTCTTGCCGTGTTTATTTGTGGTGACAATGGGATTTCACATGCCACTTGATGTATGTTTTGGTGACCAACTTGCGGGTTCCGCCCATGAACCTATGCATAGGGGTTGGCACACGTTCTTGACTCTCCGGTAGTAGCTTTGGGGCACTCTTTGAAGTACCTTTATGTTGGTTGGATGAATCTGAGATTGTGTGACGCATATCGTATAATCATGCCCACGGATACTTGAGGTGACAATGGAGTATCTAGGTGACATTAGGGTTTTGGTTGATTTGTGTCTTAAGGTGTTATTCTAGTATGAACTCTATGATGGATTGAGCGGAAAGAATAGCTTTATGTTATTTTACTACGAACTCTTGAATAGATAGAACAGAAAGGATAACTTTGAGGTGGTTTCGTACCCTACCATAATCTCTACGTTTGTTCTCCGCTATTAGTGGCTTTGGAGTGACTCTTTGTTGCATGTTGAGGGCTTGTTATATGATCTATCTATGTTATTATTGTTGAGAGAACTTGCACTAGTGAAAGTATGAACCCTAGGCCTTGTTTCCTATCATTGCAATACCGTTTACGCTCACTTTTATTGCTTGTTACCTTGCTGTTTTTATTATTTCAGATTACAAATACCTTTATCTACCATCTATTTTGCACTTGTATCTTCATCTCTTCGCCGAACTAGTGCACCTATACAATTTACCATTATATTGGGTGTGTTGGGGACACAAGAGACTCTTTGTTATTTGGTTGCAGGGTTGTTTGAGAGAGACCATCTTCATCCTACGCCTCCTACGGATTGATAAACCTTAGGTCATCCACTTGAGGGAAATTTGCTACTGTCCTACAAACCTGTGCACTTGTAGGCCCAACAATGTCTACAAGAAGAAGGTTGTGTAGTAGACATCATCCACCAACATCTTCGTGACATTGAGGTTGTGAATTGTCAGAGAAATCAACAATGGCAGGCATCCTACCGCAGTGGTACGGCTAGGACGATCCTCCCTGTCAAAGATGTTGGGTGTACGAGACCATTTGAGCAGCTTCCGAGCCTCTGGCGCTGGTTCCACGACATTGAATTATCGTGCCCATCACTTGAGCTGGCAGTGAGAGGTGTCTAGAGATGCACCCCCATCAACGCACATGGCATCAGTGGCCTTCTGAAACTGTTGCTCACTAGTTTCCTGTTCATCCCCTCCATCACTCTCATCATCACAGGCTTCCTTCACCTGACCCCTGGCAGGTTTTCCTTGGTTCCGATAGGGTTTGCCGGGGCAATTTGCTTCACCGCCTTGGCTCTTGCCACCAGTGGCATTCTGCCCTTTGTCCTTGTCACGCTTCTCATACACAACTCTATGTCTCTTGAACAACTGCTCAACCTAATACCACTCTTGAAGGTCGTGGCCCTTGGTTCGATGGATCTTGCAGTAGGGCCCATCGCCCTTCCCGGCCTTCTCGGCAGCCGCAGTTTCCCGACAATCAGCGCACAAGACAGTCTCCTTGCTGGGGACCTCAACCTTAGCGATATTGTCGGTACTAGGGGTGCCTGATCCTTCAACAGTCATCACTGCCTTATCGCTCTACTTCTTACTGTGCTTCTTGATCTTCTTCTGACTGGTGGACTCATCATCATCCTATGAATCAACATTAATGCAATACTCTTCTCCGGGTAACTTCCTTCCCTCCGCCATCCGAGAACACTTATCCACTAGGGTGTACAACTCCTTCATAGTCTTGGCAACCGCATGTTCATCTTAGAGCGAATCTGGCGGTTGCGCACATTGGACTGGAAGGCAACTATCACAACTGCTAGATGGATATTTCAAATATTTCTATGAACATTGCCGAATCTTTATAAATACTTATGGAGGGTTTCTCCTTCCTTTTGTTGGAGAAGCTGGAGGTCGTTGGGTCGGCCCGGCTCCGGGTGGACACCCGTGAAGGCACCGATGAACTCATGGCACAGGTCTGCCCATGAGGAAATGGAGTTCTCCGGCAAGTGCATCAGCCAAGACCTCACATTGGACTTGAGGGCCAAAGGGAAGTAGTTGGCGAACACCTTCTCATCTCTTCCCCTGACAGCCTGAACAACGATGATGTAGATGCTCAGGAACTCTCCCGGGTTCAGCCTCCCATCGTACTTCTTAGGTATCTCTCGCTTGAACGTGCAAACGAACGACCAACAGACTTGCCACAGTTCACGAGTAAAGGCAGGGCAGCCAACCTCGAAAGGTAGGTGCCCGACAATACCGAGCACATGCTCATCGATGTCGGGGTTGTCTCACCCACCGGTTCAGCGGAGGTCATTGCGACATTGCTCAACGACGCGCGTGTCTCCTCTATGCCTCTCCTCCGGGGTTCGTCATTGGCCTGGACATGCTCGAGGGTCAGAGGAGGCCATCAAGATGTTGTCGGGGTCTTGATTTTGTCGCGCTCGTGCTAGCTGCTGTGGCGGGGACTGCACCTTGGGGATGGCCCCTCCGACTGGTAGCAGCATGAGCCGTCATTTTCGCTTGGGGAGGCCGTGGTGGGTCAGCTCGCCGGAACCCCCTGCTTCTGCGAAACCGAGCAGACTTTGGATGGTGGCACGCCATTTGTCCTTCTGCTCGGCCGCCAGCAGAAACCTCAGTAGCAGCTGAGCCCGCACCATGTCCTCTGAAGCTGTACTTGGCATGTATGATGATGAAGTCGATCGCACCGTCGCTCGGCTCCTGACGGACCCAGCGGCGGTAGCACCGCTCCCCCTCTATTGCGGTGCAACCACCTGGGTGGCAGGGTGGTGCAGTGAAGGTACTCGAGGGCCAACGGCTCCGTTGCGCGCAGCAGTTTGGTTGTCTCGCCCAGGGGAAAGCGCACGCGTCGCGTTCGCGCCCGTTACAGGGCCGGCTGGAGGGCGGCAGTTCGCCCCAGACCGAGCGCCATCACTGCGGCTGTGCCCGTCGGCGAGCGGAGCGTGGCCGTCGAGGTGTTGTTGGTGTTTCTCTCCTCCGGCACCTCCTGCTCTTGCGTCAGCCACGGGGGAAGTGGTGACGGTGCCGCCTGCTCTGACCACATCCCCAACAGCGTTGTCGTGGGAAACGAACACCTATGGGGCAGGGCCCCTTCTCGGTCCGGCAGGGAGCAGAGGGCGCACGAAGAGCAGATCGAGGCGAAGTACGCGAGGGATTTTACCCAGCTTCGGAGCTCTCCGGAGAGATAAAACTCCTACTGCTGCTTTGTGGTGGTATTATGTTCTTGCTCGAGAGCGTGAGCGTTCTGTAGTTTCGAAAGAGTCGACCCCCCCTACGTTGTGCATGGGCCTCCTTTTATAGGCTAAAGGGGTCACCGACAGGTGGCAACGCAGACAGGGGTAGAAATGTAAAAAGAGGGGTTGGTACAACTGCCTCTACAGTACACCCTACCTAACTCTGACGGCAGGGGACAAGGGCATTTAATGCCCGTCCGGTCGCCCAAATAGTGCAGAAAACGACCGTTTGGGGCGCCACCGCTTGCCACGATGGCTTTCTCGTCATCTCCACTTGCCACCTCGCACCGCTTGGCTGCACAGCTTCCCGCCACGTGCGCCTGGAACGGTCCTGCGGCGACACATCGACGGATGCGCTGGAGCATGGGTGCAGAGTGGTGGCTTTGCCACGGCAAGTGCCTTGCCGCGGTCGTTGTCTTATCGCACCCGAAAGCTTGTCGCTCGTCGGGTCTTGCCGGGACGCGCGGCGCGTCGCGGCAAGTCTCTTGAAAATGCCTTGGTTGGCCTTCCCGGCAAGCTCCTCTTGCCGGGGCCTTGTCCTTCCCGGCAAGCTCCTCCTGCCGGAGTCTTGTCTTCTCAGTTAAAACACTTTGTTCTTGAATGGCATCAATAGGAGCTATGGAAGATCTTGGCGGACGCCCGGCAAGCCTTGCCGCGGGGCGCTGCGACTGCCCGTGCACAAGTTCGGGATACTAAGGTACCCCTACTTTAGTACACCGACGGGAGCCCCCGGGCCTGGGCCACACACGGTGCTGAGCGCTGTTGGGCCAGGCCCAAAACAGGGCACGGGAACGCGCGGCCTGAGTCCACACCAAATCTAACTTCGTATCCACCGCGCCCTCCCGTAACGGCACGCGTCAAACGCGGCGTCGTGCGAGAGATCATGGGTGATTCTTTAATCGAAAAAGGCGTAATGTTCGCCTCTCCTCTTTATAAGCAGGGGAAACAGGGGCCGTTCCCCCACCTTCGCCACTTGCGGTTCCTTCCTCAGAAAGCTCCGCCGCTCCCCTCCGCTCCCCAAGCCGAAAGAGAGCAGCGCTCCGCTCCCGTCGCCGCCGTCGCCGCCAACGCTGTCGCTCTCCCCCACCGCCTTCGCCATGGCTCCGAAGACCGGGAAGAGCACGAAGTCGGCCGAGGCGCTGCGGCTTGAGGCGCTGCGCAAGGAGCGAGCACTTTCCCACCCCCCCCTCCCGAGCTCACCGCGAAGGCGCTGCGGGAGTGGTTCTATCTTTTCTGGTCGACGGAGACGCGGGCGCATCCGCGCACGCAGGTACTCTCCGCCGAAGCTTCTACTTCGAAGCGGTTTCCAAAAGGATACTACTTCTTCCCATTGTTCTTCTATTGCGGGCTCTGCCCGCCCTTTTCCGATTTCTTCTGCGACATTATGAACACGTACGGGCTCCATCTCCTCGACTTCACCCCCAACACCGTTCTGACCATGGCGGTTTTCGCGCATCTTTGCGAGAACTTCGTCGGAATCCACCCCAATGTAGCCCTTTTCCGCCACTATTTCATGCCCCGGGTCGAGAAAGGAGAGCCCTTGTCTGGCAGGATCGCCTGGATCTCGAGGGCCGGCAAGAAGGAGGTCTATCTAGAGGGGGAGCTCTGCAGCAAATGGGATGAGTGGAGGGCCGAGTGGTGTTGGATTGTGGACGCAGATCCGCAGCCATTCACCAATTTGCGCCAAGCCCGAGTAGTGCGCGGCGGCGACTGGAGCGCCCTGGCGGCGGACGATGCTAAGCTGAAGATCGCCACCACCCGGATCCTGCGTCTCAGGCTTGCCGGGCTCACTGTAGGGGCTGTTGGCGCGGACTTTCTTCGCCGCCGCATCGCCCCTCTGCAGGAGAGGGGGAGGCCCGCCTGGCTGTTCGGGGGCCCGGCGGATATCATGAGGCTGCGCCCGGGCCTCAATTTTAATTTCACTGTCTTGGAGTTGGATGGGATGCTCAAGGAGCTGTTCAAGCACGACCCCAACCATCCGGAGTGGTTCAGGCTGCCGCAGGGCATCGTCCCGCTGTGCAACAACTCCCAGCTCGACCGCATCCGTGCAATGATGCCGGAGTGCGACTCGCACGGGATTATCCCAACTTGGCGGGAGCCCTCCGACGACGTCGTGCGGCAATTCTTCGACGGCTTGGTGGAGGTAGCAGTCCGTGCCGACGAGCAGAGGCTCCTCACCCGCGACACCACTGATGATGAGATGCGGTACATCGCCACCAGGGCGGAAGAGGCGGCGGCAGCCGCCGCCGTGGGCGAGTTTGGTTTCACGTTGGAGGAGTCAGAGGCGGCCGAGGCGGCAAGCCTTGCCGACCGAGAGGATCTTGTCGGGGAGGTCGTTGGCGAAGGAGAGCCCGAAGCCGAAGCCAGTGAGCCCGCCGAGGGTGCAAGCGGCCAGCCGTCTTCGAGCAGCTTGCCGCAGGCGGAGCCCCCAACGCAACCCCCAGCCCAACCAAGGAGGCGCCTCCGTAGGACTGGAGACACAGCAGGGCGGCAGGCAGGCCAACAGCCGCAGCGCCGCGGGACACGCTCCACCGCAGCAAGCACCGTTGCCGCGGGAGCATCTCATGCCGTGCCGGCAACTGGGGCGGGGTCTTCTTGAACTGCCGCACCTGATCCTGCCACAGCTCCCGCCAAGCGTCCAAGGGAGCCCACTCCTCCGCCTCGTCGCACTGAAAGAGTACCGGACTTCGATCTCTCCGCGCTGAGCTCTGACGAGGAGGAAGAAGAGGAGGAGGAGTAAGACTTTCTTCTTATATTTCTTCGATTCTTGCTGTTTCTTGTCTTGTATCTGATCTGCTTCCCTCTGAACCTCGTTCCTTTTCAGGACTCTGGCCGAGAGAGCGGCAAAGAGGGCCAAGGTCCCCGTGGTTGTCATCGAGGGTGATCCTGCTGTGACAGTAGAGGACGCGTCCGAGACCACCTTGTCGGACCCGGCAACCTCTCCCCGAAGCAGCCCCCAGCGCAGCCCCCAGCGTAAGTATTTGTTCACTTCCTGTTGTGGGGCACGCATGGGTGCTCTTTCCTTACTGATATCTTGATTGCCGATTTGCTTGTGTAGGAGCAGAACGGGCCCATCAGGAACAACCAGAAGCCGCTCCTGAGGTGTTATCTGCTTCGACTACGCTGCCAAGGGGCGCTTCCCCGACAAGGGAGCGCTCTCCGGCAAGGGAGAGGTCCCCGGCAAGGGGTAGTTCCCCGGCAAGGGTCGGGACCAGCGAACCTTCGGTGGTGGAGCCCATGACCATAGAGCCCAGCACAGGTAACCCTCCTTGCCGGAAATTTTCCTTTGGGTTCTTCTTCTTCTGATCTTCTTCTTTTCTTTTTTTTGGATATTTGCTTGACATTTTCTTCCTCTTCCTATCTTCAGATCCCCCTTCCACAGATCCGATGGAGACCGAAGCCACCGGCGAGGAGGATGCACGCGGCAACACCGATGATGCCGCCGCCACCGAGGAAGAGGCCGGCGCTGACGATCCCGCCGGCGAAGAGGCCGCCAAGGCTGCTGGCGCGGGAGCTGGCGAGGGGTCCAGCGATCGCACTGACGATCCCGAGGGCGCAGGAGCGCAAGGCGCTACACCGACCGCCGACCCCTCCGCCGCTGATGCAGCACCGGGCTCTGAAGAACCCCATCCTAGCGCCTACTTGAAGGCCGGCGAGGGTGTCTTGATCAAGCTTCCCTGGGCGTCGAGCTCCAGGGCACCGGTTGAAGGAGAGGCATTTGACGGAGAACTACTCGCCTCTGCTGGGCTGACGGTAGTTGACGCGCCAAGCAGCAGCAGCGACGAATATGAGGAGGAGCAGCTGCTCCGGAAGTTGTTGTCGCTCTACCGTGCCCGACAAGCGAAACTGGAGTCCCGGGAAGCGCTTGTCGCGCAGGCGGGAGTTGACATAGAGAAGCATGCGGAGGAGCTCCAGAGCCGCAACCAAGAGGCCCTCCGGTCCATTGTGGAGGAGAGGGTGCAGCTTGTCGAGGCGTGGAAGGCCTTCCTCCTCGAGAAGGCAGAAGCTGAGGAGCAACAGAGGCTTGCCGCTGAAGAGCTGTCCACCCGGGAAGGTGAACTGACGCAGCGGAAAGTCAATCTGGACAGCTATGAGGAGGAGCTCGCCGCACGCGAGCAATCACTTGGCGGGGCGCTCAAGGAAGCGAAGGATGCTGCCACAGCTGCCGAGGCCGCCAAGAAGGAATTGGAGGTGAAGATGACGCAGCTGGAGGCTGATCTGAAAGGGAAGGATGAGGAGCTTGCTGCGCTCCAACGCGAACGCGAGAAGGATGCCCTTGATCATGGTGATCAGCAAGTTCAACTCGCCAATAAGGCAAAGGAACTGAACGCCGCCAAAGACTCAAATGCTGATCTGGAGCTGAAGTTGGTCACGCTGACTGAGACGCTGGACGGCGCCAAGAAGCGAGAAGATGACTTGAAGAAAGAGATCAAGGCCAACGAGGAGCTGGTAACGAGGGCCGCCGAGACTCAAAACACCTTCAGGGCTACGGTGGAGCTCTGGACAGAGGGCCTCGTCAACATCGCTGCAGTCATCGACGAGGAGCTGACGCAACTGGACTTGGCGGGCTTCGGGTACTCCTCCGATGAGAACCTCCAGCCCAGCGCCAAGCTTACTCTGTTCTTCAAGGGCGTGGCGACGGCTCTCCAGCAACTCCGGGAAAGGATCCCAAAGCAGCTGGCTGACGAGTCGCGCGGAATCTACGCCAGAGTCTTGGAGAAGGTGTTGGTGAAGGTGCTCTTCCGCAATCCGGGCCTCAACCTCACCAACGTCCTCAAGAAGCTGCCGACGGGTGCTGATCTTGAAGAACTCAAGGCCCTTGTCGCACCCATTATGGACAAGGTGAATGAAGTCAGGAGGGTCGACGGCGTAGATTAGGCCGCGTGTTTTTCTCCTTTTTCTTGCCGCTGCCGAACATGTTACGGGAACAATCTATTAGAGCGCGGCAAGTTATCATTGTAATATAACTTTATTCTGGGTAGTACTTGCTATGTTATTCCCTTTACTTGATCCCCTCCTTTGCATGTTTTTACCCTACGCTTTTAGGGAACTTGCCGGTGCAGGCACCCTTGCCGCGAGCGCTGAGTGCGGAACATCAGCAGCCTGCTGGCGGTGTTGCCTCCGGCAAGAAACCTTGTCGGAACTAGTCGCAGCACACTTACGTTGTTGAGCGGACTCGAGACAAAGTAAGGGCGCAACTAGCCACGAGTCGGTTCCTCCGCGCACAGGTTTTCCATACATAGCACGGTCGTTCAAGGAAGATAACTTAAAAAATTCCAAAACCAGTTGTGCTCAAACTTTGGCAACTTAGCTTTTCTGTCGTCTGCGTCCCGACAAGGCTATACTTCTTTGAACGACGCCTGGTCCACACCATTATCTTCTCCTCCCCCTCCCCCCCCCGGTGAACTTGTGGGCGAAGGAGCCTTCTTCTTGAGAAAAAGGAAGAAGAGAAAATAACGATATGGAGCCTTAAGGCTCGTTATTACTTACCGGGGCTAAGTGCTGCACAAAGTGTCAGATAATACATGCAAAAAAGAAAAAGGCATGAAATTTGACAAGATGTGCGGAGCATATGATCTTTATTTATGCACGGGATCTGCGCCCGGCTTTGTACAAAGGGTTACATGCAACAGTGGCAAGGCTTGTACAAAAGGTGGTTGCCGAAACAGCTGGTTCCGGCAACCGCGCCTTATGGGTAAAACTTACGAAGATGCTCTATGTTCCAGGAGTTGCTCACCGGAAAGCCATCTTCGGTCTCAAGGCGGACAGCGCCAGGCCTAGTGACTTGTTTCACCCGATAAGGGCCTTCCCACTTCGGCGTCAACTTGTTGGAATTCTTGGCGGATTGAACGCGCCGAAGAACAAGGTCACCTTCCTCGAGACTTCTGGCATTGACTTTGCGGCTATGGTAGCGACGCAAAGCTTGCTGGTATCGAGCAGCTCGTACAGCAGCCTGAAGACGATCTTCCTCGAGGAGCAGCGCGTCATCTTGGCGCAGCTGCTCTTGCTCAAGCTCATCATAAGCAAGCACTCGAGGCGATCCGTATACGAGTTCCGTGGGGAGAACTGCCTCTGCTCCATAGACGAGAGCAAAAGGTGTCTGGCCAGTGGCTCGATTTGGTGTCGTCCTGATCGACCAAAGAACCACCGGCAGCTCCTCGATCCAGTTCCTTCCGCACTTGTGCAGCCTGTCGAAAGTCCTGGTCTTGAGCCCGCGCAACACTTCAGCGTTTGCCCTCTCTGCTTGACCGTTGCTTCTCGGGTGAGCAACAGAAGCGAAGCAGACCTTGGCGCCAAGATCTTGGACGTACTGCATGAAGGTGCGGCTCGTGAATTGCGTGCCGTTGTCAGTGATGATCCTGTTAGGGACTCCGAAACGGCAAACAATCGACCTGAAGAACTTGACTGCTGACTGTGCCGTCACCTTCCTCACTGCTTCCACTTCCGGCCACTTTGTGAACTTGTCGATTGCGACGTACAAGTACTCAAAGCCCCCGACAGCTCGGGGAAAGGGGCCGAGGATATCGAGCCCCCAGACCGAAAATGGCCAGGATAAAGGTATCGTCTGGAGAGCTTGAGCTGGTTGGTGTATCTGCTTGGAATGGAACTGGCACGCTTCACACTTGGTTACTTGTGCAGTTGCATCCTGGAGGGCTGTCAGCCAAAAGAAACCTTGCTGGAATGCTTTGCCGGCAAGTGCTCTTGCGCCAATGTGGTGGCCACATATGCCTCCATGTATCTCCGTCAACAGCTCCTGTCCATCTTCCCGGGTGATGCACTTTAATTTCACTCCGTTGAATCTTCTTCTGTACAGTATGTCATCGACAAACTGGTACATACTTGATTGCCGGGCTACTCTCTCTGCTTCTTCTTGCTCTTCGGGAAGTTCTCCTGTTTGAAGGAAATGGACAATCTGCTGCGCCCATGCTGGAGCTTGTGGCTCGACAACAAGGACTAAAGGCACATATGCTGCTGCGGGAACATCTGCTTCTACGGCAAGAATCTGTGGCTCAGCCGGAGCTTGATGTTCCCCGGCAAGCTTGCCGGAGCAAAACTTGTCGGGGGCGTCTTCTTCAACGGAACAAATCCTAGGGCTTGTCGGAGCAGACTGCCCCTCAGCACTCTTTGTGTTGATTTTGGGGACCTTCTTGGCGGCGGCTTCGGGGAGCTCTGCCGGAAAGTAGTCACCAGTAACCAACTTCCTCTTCTTGTTCTGTCCAATCGATGGCGTTACAGATGGTTGAGTCAGTCTGAGCACAAAGATCCCTGGTTCCACAGGTAACTTTAATGCAGCGCATTTTGACAGGCCATCGGCAACATCGTTCTGGGCTCTTGGAACATGTTCCATCTGCAGGCCGTCAAAATGCTCTTCCAACTTTCTCACTTCATCAATGTAAGCTTCCATCAACGGACTCTGATAATCTTTCTTCACTTGGCGGACGACAAGCTGTGAGTCACCCCTGACAATGAGCTTCTTGATCCCAAGGTCTGCTGCGATTCTGAGTCCGGCAAGCAAGCCTTCATACTCTGCAGTATTGTTTGTCGCTTGCTCCTTGGGAAAGTGCATCTGGACCACGTACTTGAGGTGCTCTCCGGTGGGTGCGAAAAGTAACACGCCCGCACCGGCGCCTTGCAGCGAGAAGGCACCATCAAAGTACATGACGCATTCTTTACTTGCTTCCTTGACGGGGATGCTCTTCTCTGGAGTTTCTTCATCAGGTGTTGGCGTCCATTCTGCTATGAATTCTGCCAATGCTCGGCTCTGGATAGTTGAAGTACTCTCAAACTTGAGGCCGAAGCTTGACAATTCCAGCGCCCACTCGACAATCCTGCCTATTGCCTCTGGATTCTGCAATATCCTCTTCAGCGGAAAGTGAGTGACAACTGTGATCTCATGTGCTTGAAAATAATGGCGCAGCTTCCTCGAGGCCATGAGAAGGCCGAAAAGCAACTTCTGCACACTAGAGTATCTTGATCTAGCCCCCTGCAGAAGGGAACTGACAAAATAAACTGGGCGCTGCACCATCTTCTTCTGTTCCTCTTCCTGTGGCTGCACAGATCCATCCTTGTCGGGACCAGAGCTTGTCGGGGAAGCCCCCTGCTTGTCGCTGGATGCGCTTGCCGTGGTTGCTGGCTCATCGTCCGCCTCCCTTTCCGCTACTAACGCAGCACTAACCACTTGATTGGTTGCCGCTAGATACAGCAGCAACTTCTCTTGTGGTTTAGGTGCGACAAGTATTGGAGTGGAGGATAGGTATCTCTTCAAGTCCTGCAGCGCAGCCTCCGCTTCCGGAGTCCATTTCATTGGACCTGCCTTTTTCAAAATTTTGAAAAATGGCAGGGCGCGCTCAGCAGACTTAGAGATGAACCTGCTGAGAGCAGCAACGCGGCCAGCAAGCCTTCGCACATCCTTGACGCGCTTCGGTGCTTCAATCTGCTCAATGGCCTTGATCTTGTCGGGATTAGCTTCAATCCCCCGCTGAGATACAAAGAACCCGAGAAGCTTGCCGGAGGGGACTCCAAACACGCACTTCTCGGGGTTCAACTTGAGATTGATCTTGCGCAGATTTGCAAAGCTCTCGTCCAAATCCTGGATCAAAGTTGCTTTGTCCTTGCTCTTAACCACTATGTCATCCATGTAAGCTTCTACATTTCTGTGCAACTGTGGCTCAAAAGCATGACTGACTACTCTTGCAAATGTTGAACCAGCATTCTTTAGTCTGAAAGGCATCCGTACAAAGCAGTACGTGCCACATGGAGTAATGAATGCGGTCTTCTCTTCATCCTCTTCTGCCATGAAGATCTGATGATATCCTGAGTATGCATCAAGAAATGAAAGCAAATCACATCCTGCCGTGGAGTCGACAATCTGGTCAATGCGCGGCAAGGGAAATGGATCTTTGGGACAAGCTTTATTAACATCAGTGAAGTCAATACAAAGCTTCCATTTCCCGTTTGCCTTGCGCACGACTACAGGATTGGCCAACCACGTAGGATGGAGTACTCCTCTGACAAGGCCTGCTGCTTCCAACTTCTTGATCTCTTCTGCAATGAATTCTGGACGCTCCACTGCTTGTTTCCTAACTCTCTGCTTGACGGGCTGCGCGTGAGGACAGACGACAAGGTGGTGCTCAATTACTTTCCTGGGAACACCGGGGATGTCAGATGGTTGCCATGCAAACACATCGACATTCGCCCGCAGGAAAGCAACGAGCGCGCTTTCCTATTTAGGGTCAAGCGTGGCACTGATGGTGAAGGTACCACCAGTGCCGTCCTCCTTGGCGGCCACTTTCTTGGTCTCTGGTGAAGCTATCTTTGCCTTCTTATACTTGCCGGTGGAGCTCGATGGTGCGTCCTCGACGGTAGCGCAGCACTCCGAAGAGGTGCGCTTGCCGGAGTGGGCATCAGAGCTGTTCTTGCCGGACTTGGTCTTCTTCTTCCCCCCGGGAGCTTCAGCAGCAAGTGGTTTGCGTTCTGCTGCGGTTGCTGCTTCCCGGTAGATCTTGTCGGTACAGATAAGGGCATCCTTCTTGTCGCCAGGGACAGAAATGACACTTATCGGACCGGGCATCTTGAGCACGTTGTAGGCATATTGAGAGGCTGCCATGAACTTGGCGAGTGCGGGACGGCCAAGTATTCCATTGTAGGGTAATGGACAATCGGCGACGTCAAAAGTGACCCTCTCAGTTCTGAAATTTAGCTCGCTGCCAAAGGTTACCGGCAACGTGATCTTCCCCTTCGGCTTGCTCCTTCCCAGGTTGATTCCTTGGAAAGTACCGGTCTCTTCGAGCTCGCTGTCGGGGATCTGGAGCTTCTTGAGCACCGCGGAGGAGATCAGATTCAAGCCGGCCACGCCGTCAACCAGCATCTTTGTGACCTTGAGGTTGCGGATAGTTGGTGAAACCAACATCGGCAAGCACCCGACCGCAGTTATGCGATCAGGGTGATCCTCAACATCAAAGATGATGGGCGTGCTGGACCACTTCAGAGGCTTGCGCGACTCAACTGACGGTTCTGCTGCATTAACTTCCCGCACCCACTGTTTGAGCTGGCGGTGCAAAGTATGCAGAGAAGCACCGCCGTCGACGCACAAAACCTCTGTTGCTTTCTGAAACTCCTGCTCGTCGGCCTCATCCTCATCCATCTCTTCATCTTCGTCTTCGTCTTCATCCTTGTCGCGGCCGCGGGGAGGCCTGTCTCCTTGCCGCTGCTTAGCCTTGCCACGGCGCCCTCCCCGAGCGGGACGCTTCTTGCCGGATCCTCCACCACCTTCTTGGGCCTTCTCCTTGTCGCGTTGCTCGTACTCAGCTTTCTGCAGTTCAACAAGCTGCTCAACTTTCTTGCATGTCTGGAGATCATGGCCCTTGGTGCGGTGGATCTTGCAGTACTGCTTGCCGGAGCCGTCCTGCTTGTCGATGGCCACCACGACCTCGCCGGAGTTACTAGCTTTGGCCTTCTCGGCGCCACCTCCGTTGCCGTACTGCTCGACGACTAGCACATCTTTTGCTTTCCTCTTTCTATTGTTCCGCCGCCGGTTTTTCCTTGCCGGGGCGGCATCCTCACTGTCAGACCCTTCTGCTCCTGCATTCTCTCCAGGGAGTTTCCTCCCCTCTTCAGCACGTGCACACTTGTCGGCCAGGGCATATAGCTCACTGACGTCTCTAATCTTGCACATCGCCATCTCCTCCCTCATCCTGCAGTTTCGCACGTTCTGATGGAACGCGCTGATGACCGCGGCAGGGTGGACGTCTGGGATGTTGCGCTGCACTTGGCTGAGTCTCTGTATGTACTTGCGCAGGGGTTCTCCTTCCTTCTGGGCGAGCAGATGAAGATCGCTTTCCTGGCCATGGGGCTTGTGGCCGCCTGTGAAGGTGCCAACAAACTGATGGCACAGATCCGCCCATGAGGAGATGGAGTCGTCCGGCAAGTGCATGAGCCACGATCTGACGTTGGGCTTGAGCACCAGCGGGAAGTAGTTGGCGATGATCTTTTCGTCACGCCCCCCGGCCGCCTGCACCGCGATGGTGTAGACGCTGAGGAACTCCGACGGATGTATCCTGCCATCGTACTTCTCGGGTACATCTGGCTTGAAGTTCTTGGTACTGGGCCACTGGACTTGCCGCAGCTCACGGGTGAACGCAGGGCAACCTGCCGCGTACGGCAGGTCGCCTGGTTCCCATGGCGCATGCATGTCGACAGTGGGTCCAGCGCGCTGTTCTGATTGACGCCGCGCTTCTCTTCGACGTTCGATTCGGGTGCGAGCGTCCTCTTGCTGCCGTTCTTGAAGAACTTGGCGCTGATCACGACGAACTCGTGGATCTGACGACGCCGTGGAGTCGGTGTCGAGGTTGACCCGGCGAGTCGGCGATCTTGGCCTTCGGGGTGGGGAGTGCACGGTGGTGGCACCCCCACCGGTCTTGTCGCCACCGGCTTGCGCCTGGGCGTCTTGCCGCGGCTTCGACGTGCTCGGTTGCCGGGGAGTGTCACCATTTGCGAAGCCGATGAGGCTCTGAATGGTGATCCTCCAATCGTCAATCTTGTCCGGCGCTGGAGGGTAGTCTAGGAGCAGTTGGGCTCGAGCCAACGCTTCTTCTGGGGTTTTCGGCGGCGGGGGCGAACGACGCGAGGAGCGGGATATGATCAAACTTCTAACAGTGTTAGAAGGAGCAACATCTCGTCCAGGCGACCGTGCCGCGCTCGCGCCAACATGTTGACGCGCATGTTGGCCTTGAGCGTCCCGCGATCCACCAGCTTGGCCTTGTTCCAATGCGAGTACGGTGCTAGGAGCACCATGGCGTTGTCGGTCTCGCACCTCCTGAGAGGGGTGCGGTGCATTTACAGACGCCGAAGTTTGCGGGGCCTTGTCCTTGGATCTGGTGACAATGTGAGCTCCCCCGTCGGCGCCCGTTCCTCTGCCGGTGTCTACGCCACCGCCCGTTTGCTCCAGTGGCGGTGGAATCGACGCAGACGGACCAACCACCTCCGAAGCCTTCTTCTTCGGTGGCATGTCGATGAAGATGATGATGTAGCGTGTGCGAACACCGGATCAGGTTCGCACAACCTCGATGCCCCCTACCTGGCGCGCCAAAGATGTCGTGGGAAACAAACACCTATGGGGTAGGGCCCCTTCTCGGTCCGGCAGGGAGCGGAGGGCGCACGAAGAGCAGATCGAGGCGAAGTACGCGAGGGATTTTACCCAGCTTCGGAGCTCTCCGGAGAGATAAAACTCCTACTGCTGCTTTGTGGTGGTATTATGTTCTTGCTCGAGAGCGTGAGCATTCGGTAGTTTCGAAAGAGTCGAACCCCCCTACGTTGCGCATGGGCCTCCTTTTATAGGCTAAAGGGGTCACCGACAGGTGGCAACGCAGACAGGGGTAGAAATGTAAAAAGAGGGGTTGGTACAACTGCCTCTATAGTACACCCTACCTAACTCTGACGGCAGGGGACAAGGGCATTTAATGCCCGTCCGGTCGCCCAAACAGTGCAGAAAACGACCATTTGGGGCGCCACCGCTTGCCACGATGGCTTTCTCGTCATCTCCACTTGCCACCTTGCACCGCTTGGCTGCACAGCTTCCCGCCACGTGCGCCTGGAACGGTCCTGCGGCGACACGTCGACGGATGCGCTGGAGCATGGGTGCAGAGTGGTGGCTTCGCCGCGGCAAGTGCCTTGCCGCGGTCGTTGTCTTGTCGCACCCGAAAGCTTGTCGCTCGTCGGGTCTTGCCGGGACGCGCGGCGCGTCGCAGCAAGTCTCTTGAAAATGCCTTGGTTGGCCTTCCCGGCAAGCTCCTCTTGCCGGGGCCTTGTCCTTCCCGGCAAGCTCCTCCTGCCGGAGTCTTGTCTTCTCAGTTAAAACACTTTGTTCTTGAATGGCATCAATAGGAGCTAAGGAAGATCTTGGCGGACGCCCGGCAAGCCTTGCCGCGGGGCGCTGCGACTGCCCGTGCACAAGTTCGGGATACTAAGGTACCCCTACTTTAGTACACCGACAAGCGTCTGCATCCTCGTGCGTCTCTGCGCCCCTCGCAGCGTTGGAGGCCATGGGCGGCGGAGCCTTCGAGCTGGATGGAGGAGCTGAAGAAGTGGGTTTCTTCTTGGGCGCCATGGTCGATGGCGTCGTCGAAGATTTAGATGGCGACGAAAGTGACATGTTGCTCACGTCTTCAGGTTCGCGCAAGCGCTCCCCCTACCTGGCATGCCAAAGATGTCGTGGGAAACCACGGCCACCTATGGGGACAAGAGGCCCCTTGCTAGTTCGGCAGGGGCACATCGCATTGCACAAAGAGCAGACGAACGTGAGACAGCACGTCAAAGATCACATGGGAAGTTTACCTAGGTTCGGGCTGCCACGAGGCGTAAAACCCTACTCCTTTTGGTGGACTGATGGTGGGAATGTGGTGGTGGAGCATAGTACACTTGCCCGACAAGGGTTGCCTCAGGGCGGTAGCGACTACGCACGTTGATGTCTACTATGCAACCTTCTCCTTGTAGACGTTGTTGGGCCTCCAAGTGTAGAGGTTTGTAGGACAGTAGCAAATTTCCCTCGAGTGGATGACCTAAGGTTTATCAATCCATGGGAGGCGTAGGATGAAGATGGTCTCTCTCAAGCAACCCTGCAACCAAATTACAAAGAGTCTCTTGTGTCCCCAACACACCCAATACAATGGTAAATTGTATATCTAGTTCGACGAAGAGATGGTGATACAAGTGCAATATGGATGGTAGATATGAGTATTTGTAATCTGAAAATATAAAAACAGCAAGGTAACAAGTGGTAAAAGTGAGCGTAAACGGTATTGCAATGCTAGGAAACAAGGCCTAGGGTTCATACTTTCACCAGTGCAAGTTCTCTCAACAATAGTAACATAATTGGATCATATAACTATCCCTCAACATGCAATAAAGAGTCACTCCAAAGTCACTAATAGAGGAGAACAAACGAAAATATTATTGTAGGGGTACGACACCACCTCAAAGTTATCCTTTTTGATCGATCTATTCAAGAGTCCGTAGTAAAATAACACGAAGCTATTCTTTCCGTTCAATCTATCATAGAGTTCGTACTAGAATAACATCTTAAGACACAAATCAACCAAAACCATAATGTCATCTAGATACTCCAATGTCCCCTCAAGTATCCGTGGGTATGATTATACGATATGCATCACACAATCTCAGATTCATCTATTCAACCAACACAAAGTACTTCAAAGAGTGCTCCAAAGTTTCTACCGGAGAGTCAAGACTAAAACGTGTGCCAACCCCTATGCATAAGTTCACAAGGTCACAGAACCCGCAAGTTGATCACCAAAACGTACATCAAGTAGATCACGTGAATATCCCATTTTCACCACAGATAAGCGCATGCAAGACATACATCAAGTGTTCTCAAATCCTTAAAGACTCAATCCGATAAGATAACTTCAAAGGGAAAACTCAATCCATTACAAGGGAGTAGAGGGGGAGAAACATCATAAGATCCAACTATAATAGCAAAGCTCGCGATACATCAAGATCGTGCCGAATCAAGAACACGAGAGAGAAAGATCAAACACATAGCTACTGGTACATACCCTCAGCCCCGAGGGTGAACTACTCCCTCCTCATAATGGAGAGCGCTGGGATGATGAAGATGGCCACCGGGGATGGATTCCCCCTCTGGCAGGGTGCCGGAATGGGCTCCCGAGAGGTTTTTGGTGGCTATAGAGGCTTGCGGCGGCAGAACTCCTGATCTATGGTGCTCCTGGTTGTTTTCGGGGTATATGGATATATATATAGGTGAAAGAAGTCGGTCAGGGGAGCCACGAGGGGCCCACGAGGGTGGGGGCGCGCCCAGGGGGTAGGGCGCGCCTCCCTGCCTCGTAGCCACCTCGAAGCTTCCCTGACATCTACTCCAAGTTTCCTGGATTAATTCCGTTCCAAAAACAACTCTCCCGAAGGTTTCATTCCGTTTGGACTCCGTTTGATATTCCTTTTCTTCGAAACACTGAAATAGGCAAGAAAACAACAATTTGGGCTGGGCCTCTGGTTAATAGGTTAGTCCCAAAAATAATATAAAAGTGTATAATAAAGGCCATAAACATCCAAAACGGGTAATATAATAGCATGGAACAATCAAAAATTATAGATACGTTGGAGACATCTCAAGCATCCCCAAGCTTAATGCCTTCTCGTCCTCGAGTAGGTAAATGATAAAAACAGAATTTTTGATGTGGAATGCTACCTAGCATATTTCTCAATGTAATTTTCTTTATTGTGGCATGAATGTTTAGATCCAAAAGATTCAAGATAAAAGTTTAATATTGGCATGAGAGTAATAATACTTCAAGCATACTAACAAGTAATCATGTCTTATCGAAATAGCATAGCCAAAGAAAGCTTATCCCTACAAAATCATATAGTTAGGCTATGATTCATTTTCATCACACAAAATACTCCCATCATGCACAACCCAGGTTTCAGCCAAGCAATTGGTTCATACTTTTTAATGCGCTTTAGCCTTTTCAACTCTCACGCAATACATGAGCGCAAGCCATGGATATAGCACTATATGTGGAATAGGATGGTGGTTGTGAAGAAGACAAAAAGGGAGACGATAGTCTCACATCAACTAGGCGTATCAATGGGCTATGGAGATGCCCATTAATAGATATCAATGTGAGTGAGTAGGGATTGCCATGCAACGGATGCACTAGAGCTATAAATGTATGAAAGCTCACCAAAAGAAACTAAGTGGGTGTGCATCCAACTTGCTTGCTCACGAAGACCTAGGGCATTTTGAGGAAGCCCGTCATTGGAATATACAAGCCAAGTTCTATAATGAAAAATTCCCACTAGTATATGAAAGTGACAACATAGGAGACTCTCTATCAAGAAGATCATGGTGCTACTTTGAAGCACAAGTGTGGAAAAAGGATAGTAACATTGTCCCTTCTCTCTTTTCTCTCATATTTTGGTGGGCTTCTTTGGCCTATTTTTTTATTTGGGCTTTGTCGGTGTCAAAACCGGTGGATCTCGGATAGGGGGTCCCGAACTGTGCGTCTAGGCGGATGGTAACATGAGACAAGGGACACGATGTTTTTACCCAGGTTCGGGCCCTCTCGATGGAGGTAAAACCCTACTCCTGCTTGATTGATATTGATGATATGGGTAGTACAAGAGTAGATCTACCACGAGATCATAGAGGCTAAACCCTAAAAGGTAGCCTATGGTATGATTGTTGTTCGTCCTACGGACTAAAACCCTCTGGTTTATATAGGCACCGAAGAGGGTTAGGGTTACACAGAGTCGGTTACAATGGTAGGAGATCTACATATCCGTATCGCCAAGCTTGCCTTCCACGCCAAGGAAAGTCCCATCCGGACACGGGACGAAGTCTTCAATCCTGTATCTTCATAGTCCAGGAGTCCGGCCAAAGGCTATAGTCCGGCCATCCGGATACCCCCTAATCCAGGACTCCCTCAGTAGCCCCTGAACTAGGCTTCAATGACGACAAATCCGGCGCGCATATTGTCTTCGGCATTGCAAGGCGGGTTCCTCCTCCGAATACTTCATAGAAGATTTTGAACACAAGGATAGTGTCCGGCTCTGCAAAATAAGTTCCACATACCACCGCAGAGAGAATAATATTTACACAAATTCAATCTGCTGACGTATTGCATGGCGTGACATCACACCACGACCAAGCCTTTATTCGAATCGTTTTTACTGTTCCACCTCAGCGCGTTTTGCGAGGCGGTTTCCTTGGCACGTCTTGTCAAAGCAGAGATCGTGTCCCCTTATTCCGGGATTCTCATCAATACGGGCGTGGGTAACCCAACCGCGCCATTGATTACGGCGCTTGGGAGATAAGTGAGTTTTACCAGGCTGGTGGGGACGCATAGCTTCGTCCGTCCATATAAGGGGATAAGGATCCACTTTTTCACACACGCCTTCTTCCTCCTTTGCTCATCCATCTCTGTGTACTCGAGCTCTAGCGCCCAGGTCCGCACATCTCGCCTCAACCTTCCCCAGCCATGTCCAGAGCGGGAGGCAAGTGGATGGCCTCCTCCGTCACGGAGGGGCACATCAAAAAGTTGAGGAAAGCCGGATACCTGCACAACGACATTGCGCACCGGCTTCCAGACGAGGGACATCTCGTCCCCACCCCCAGGCCCCATGAGAGGGTGGTGTTCCTCCCCCATTTCCTCCGCGGACTGGGCTTCCCACTCCACCCATTTTTCCGGGGGCTCATGTTCTACTATGGCCTGGATTTCCACGATATGACCCCGAACTTCATCCTCAACATCTCGGCGTTTATCATCGTGTGCGAGGCCTTCCTCCGCATCAAGCCCTACTTCGGCTTATGGCTGAAGACCTACAATGTAAAGCCGAAGGTAGTGGGCGGCCAGTAGGCGGAGTGCGGAGGCGCCATGGTGGGCAAGATGCCCAACGTTATCGAGGGCTCCTTCGTGGAAACCATCAAAGGGTGGCAATCCGGGTGGTTCTACATCACCGAGCCGCGTGACCCTGAATGGGCAGCGGCCCCCGAATTCCGATCTGGCATCCCCACACGGCTCACCTCCTGGAAAGAGAAGGGCCTGACATGGGGTAATTTGGAAGAGCTGACCGCACTCCAAACCAGCGTCAAAAACCTTGTGAACAAGAAGATCAAGCTCGTCAACGTAGTCTAGGTCATGCTCATCCACCGGATCCTCCCGTGCCAACAACGGGCCTTCAATTTGTGGGAGTTTGATCCGGCACAGCACCAAACCTTGAGTAGGCTCTTCGATACTACGTACGAAGATGCCTGGAAGGTGCTGTTCAAGGGCGCCGAGGCTCCCGCATCCGCTACCGAAGATCGCGGATTCATCTCGCAGCGTCAAGCCGGCGAGGTAAGCTATTTTACCCTTTACAGGACACTAGTTTTTCATAGTTTGACTCTATGCGGGATCTAAACTCCCTTACCTTTGATAGGCCTGGCAGAAGAAGTCCAGGCAGGTTAACTGTCCGGCTCCCTTACCAGAAGACCCAGCGGATGCCCGATTGACGGGGCTGCTGGTTCCGGCACCTCACGTGGTACCGGAGAAGAAGGCCAAGAAGAAGGCCACGGGAACCCGAAAGAGTTCCCGACGTCAGGTGTTATCGGACTCATCGTCCGATGACTCTGAGGCGGACTCTTCCCGCGAAGACGAGGAGGAGAAAAAAGAGGCCTCTCCCCCAGCAGGGGGAGAGAAGAAAAGGAAGGCCTCCCCAACTGGGGAGGCCGGAGGGTCCAAGAAGGGAAGGACCCTTCCTCCGGACTACTCCATCAACGCCGACGACGGCGAAGAGGAGTGGCTACCGAGGGCTAAGCCCCTGGCGACATCGTAAGTGTCCGGATACCAGAATAACTCATGGCATTTCGTTTGTCGCATAGAATCTCCTCACGCCGAATACAACCCTGCAGCCCACCCAAGGACGGGCTCGACACTTCAACGAGCGGCTCCCTGGCTCCGTCGGATGTGAATAGCACTTCACTTCTGGCCGCCTCCTCTCCTCGCGCTGCTGATGACACTGAGGTGGGGTCCCAAAAGGGGCCCTGCCAGGAGGAGGAGGTCCTGGAGGCGCCGCAAAGCAACCTCCCGGACTCCGGGCATAAGGGGGATCAAACCCCAAAGGGCTCTAGGTCCGGCCTTGGGCCGGACTCCGCACCGTAACCTTCAGTGGTTCCGGAGTCCTGCAGGCGGCCCCTTCGTAAGAAGGGCGAGACTGCGACACCGGTGACCTCCGTCCAACCGGAGGCACCGGATAATTTGCTGGAGGCGCTTAACGGCGCCTCCATCGACGAGGAGCACCGCACTGTTATGAGTGTGGTGATCCAGAAAGTTCAGTCCGCCAAGAGCGGGCTGACTGAAGCCTGTGCCAGCCTTCTAACGGGCTTTGAGGTATGTATTAAGATATGTAAAAATATTACCGCATAGACAGTAGTCCCTGATGCTCAGTTTGGTGTTCGGAAAGAAAAACCGAATTGAGGATCTAAAAAGATGTATGCAGGAGTCTAACATAAGTATGTCAATATGGGAATGCAGGCTGCGCTGCTGACCTCTGCCGCACTGACTGCGGAGGTCGATGCATTGAAGCAGAGCCTCGAGCGGTCCGAGACGAGCTCGGCCTTGCCAAGAAGCAGCTCGAGGATAAGGAAGGTAAGTGAGGGAGTCCTGGACTAGGGGGTGTCCGGATAGCCGGACTATCATCATCGGCCGGACTCCAAGACTATGAAGATACAAGATTGAAGACTTCGTCCCGTGTCCGGATGGGACTTTCCTTGGCATGGAAGGCAAGCTTGGCAATACGGATATGTAGATCTCCTACCATTGTAACCGACTCTGTGTAACCCTAGCCCTCTTCGGTGTCTATATAAACCGGAGGGTTTTAGTCCGTAGGACGAACAACCATTACAACAATCATACCATAGGCTAGCTTCTAGGGTTTAGCCTCCTTGATCTCGTGGTAGATCCACTCTTGTACTACCCATATCATCAATATTAATCAAGCAGGAGTAGGGTTTTACCTCCATCGAGAGGGCCCGAACCTGGGTAAAAACATCGTGTCCCTTGTCTCCTGTTACCATCCGCCTAGATGCACAGTTCGGGACCCCCTACCCGAGATCCGCCGGTTTTGACACCGACATTGGTGCTTTCAATGAGAGTTCCTCTGTGTCGTCACGGATAGGCTTGATGGCTCCTTCGATCATCAACAACGACGCAGTCCAAGGTGAGACTTTTCTCCCCGGACAGATCTTCGTATTCGGCGGCTTCGCACTGCGGGCCAATTCGCTTGGCCATCTGGAGCAGATTGAAGGCTACGCCCCCGGCCGACAGGTCAGATTTGGAAGTCTAAACTTCACGGCTAACATCCGCGGGGACTCGATCTTCGACGGATTCGAGCCACAGCGGAGCGCGCCGCACTGTCACGGTGGGTATGATTTAGCTCCGCTGCCGGACAGTGCCCTGGAGGCCTCACATGAGTCCGCTCTGACCCTTAGTTCGGAGCCGACCACATAGATCGAGGACGGGTGGTTAGACACCGCCTCGGGGGCTGCAACCTCTACGGCGATGGAGCCGAATACTGACCTTGTCCCTTGCAAAGCTCGTGACTCCGAGGTGCCGGACTCCTCGCCGGACTCCGAACCTCCCGCGCCCCTACCAACCGAATCTGATTGGGCGCCGATCATGGAGTTCACCGCCGCGGACATCTTTCAGCACTCACCCTTTGGCAACATCCTAAAATCGCTGAAGTATCTCTCATTATCAGGAGAGCCCTGGCCGGATGGCGGTCAAGACGGTTGGGATGCGGACGACGAAGAAATTGAAAGCCCACCCACAACCCACTTTATAGCAACTGTCGACGATCTAACTGACATGCTAGACTTTGACTCCGAAGACATCAACGGTATGAACGATGATGCCGGAGACGGCCACGAACCAGCGCCTACTGGGCACTAGAAAGCCACCTCAACTCATGACATATACATGGTGGACACACCAAAAGGAAGCGATAACGAGGAACAACGGGACGCGGCGAAGGATAATCCCCCCGAAAAACAACCAAAACGGCGACGCAAGCGCCGCCCGAAGTCCCGCCTCGATAACGACAACACCCATAATGACCCAGCCGTAGAGCAGGGCAAACCAGTGGACGACGAACATGCAACCAAGCAACCATCCGAACAGGATGAATCGGACAATAAACCCATCCTCGGCGAAAACAACAGTCCAGACGACCTCACGCCGGACACATCACCGGAGCATAAGAACCTTCACAAAAGGCTCGTCGCCACTGCAAGAAGCTTGAAGAAGCAGAAACGGAAGCTCAAAACAGCAGAAGACGTACTCAGAATGAGGTGGAGCAAAGTACTCAAAACCGCAGACAAATACGGCAATAGTCACCAAGCAAAGAGCTACCCGAAGAGCAAGCTGCTGCCCGAATTTGACGAGGAGGCTGTAGAGCCACCACAATCAAAAAGCAAAGAGGCCGCCTGGCCGGACCAGATGACAGGCCAAGAGCGGCAAGCAGCGCCGCACACAAGCCAGCACATGACACACATAAAGATCCTCGCAGAAAGGATGGCCCGGTCAGGTCCATTTATGGGCCAAAAAAGAGGGCCCCAGCAAGCAACACAACACGTCAAGTGTTCGAAGATAACGGCACACCTAAATACAGGGGCACCGCACACCCAGTATGTTTCACCGATGAGGTGCTGGATCATGAATTTCCAGCGGGATTCAAGCCCGTAAACATAGAGGCATATGACGGAACAACAAACCCCGTAGTCTGGATTGAGGATTACATCCTACACATACATATGGCTAGAGGAGACGATCTCCACGCCATAAAATACCTACCCCTCAAGCTCAAAGGGCCAGCTCGGCATTGGCTCAAAAGCCTCCCAAAAAACACCATTGGAAGTTGGGAAGAGCTCGAGGACGCGTTTAGAGCAAATTTTTAGGGGACTTATGTCCGCCCTCCAGATGCAGACGATTTAAGTCACATAACTCAACATGCCAGAGAGTCGGCGTGCAAATTCTAGAACAGGTTCCTCACTATAAAGAACCAAATAGTCGACTGTCCGGACGCCGAAGCCTTAGCAGCTTTTAAACATAACGTCCGAGACGAATGGCTCACCAGACACCTCGGCCAGGAAAAGCCAAGAACAATGGCCGCGCTAACAAGCCTCATGACCCGCTTTTGCACAGGGGAAGATAGCTGGCTGGCAAGATGCAGCACCAGCGACCCGAGTACATCCAAGATCAGAGATGGAAATGGAAAATCACGACGCAGAAAACATCAGCGCCAAAATAAGGAAGATGGCCCAAAGAACACGGCGGTCAACGCCGGATTCAAAAGCTCTCGGCCGAACAACAAAACACTGCCTCTTAAGGACAACAGTGACGAGCTATCCAACCTAAACAAAGTCTTGGATAGGATATGCCAAATTCACAGTACCCCCGGGAAGCCTGCAAACCACGCCCACAGAGATTGTTGGGTCTTCAAGCAGTCCGGCCGACTTAACGCCGAACACAAGGGGCTCGATCCACCAAGCGAGGACGATGACGAACCCCACAAGCAGAGCGCCGGACAACCAAAGTACTTCCCACAACAGGTCAAAACAGTGAATTCACTTCAAGTGATAACAAGGAAAAATAGGGCGGCACCTACCAAAGCGCATGCCGCACGGTCCACCCCAGCAGAATCCCGAGATTGGATGTAAAAACCAATTACTTTCGACCGTCTGGATTACTCCAGAAGTATTCGAAACGCAGGATGGACTGCTCTGATATTGGATCCTCTAATCGACGGACTACAATTTACACAAGTCCTAATGGATGACGGCAGCGATTTAAACCTGCTATATCCGGACACAATCCGCAAGTTGGGGATAGACCTACTAAAATTCGCCATAGCCGCACTTCCTTCAAAGGAGTGATGCCAGACCCTCACGTCAAGTCCACGGGCTCCTTACTACTAGAAGTTGTGTTCGGATCACCCGACAACTTCCGTCGCGAAAAGCTAATCTTCCATGTCGCCCCATTTAAAAGTAGCCATCAAGCACTATTGGGACGTGAAGCTTTCGCCCGCTTTAACGCAATACCGCACTACGCGTCTCTTACACTTAAAATGCCCGGCCCACGCGGCATCATCTCCTTACAAGGTCTCTCAAGACCCCGGACACGGCTAGGCGAGTCCGGCACAAATAAACTAGGGGCTTCCTAGCCGCATACCCCTTCACAAGGGGCTGTGCGTATGAACAATAAGAACCAATAAAAGCTCAACTTTATTCATTTATTCATACTCTGTTTTAAATACATTTTTCGCACGATTTCTTTTCAAACTAAGTTCCTCTCTTTTATAGATGAACAGCGTGCTACACCCGTCCAGGATACAGCACAACGGAGACACAGGCGCAGACATGCAGCAGGGACCCATTGCAAGGATTCTTTTCAGATTAAGACCCTGCGTAAACCTTTCTTACTGTCTCTTGTTGATACACATCCCCCGGTTTTTTTATATATAACCAAGGAGGAGGCTGGCGTTTTGGCATCGGCCGCATCAGAAATTCTCGCCCGTACCTGGACACTAGGGGCTTAGGGCATTGTTCTGCCCATTATCATAAAGACCAAATACCTTAGGGAGTGTTCGGCGTCTCGAGTTAGGCCTTATATGCATCAGCTCCGAATCATGTCTTTGGTCAAATGTTGGGTTTGCCCAGCTCCTGTGTTTTGCTGCCTTACGTTCGGTATCATCGGCTAACGCGGCACCAGGAGAACTACTGCGATTGTGCCCCGGTTCGGCCGGGCGAGCACCTCAGTAGAGAAAGCCGAAAACTGACTGTCATGATATAGCGAGAGACTGGTCAACCACTCGATCGACTACCGGAATGTCTAGAATTCCTCCGCTTTGACGAAGGACCATTTCCCGGTCAGGCACATACGCGCCCCGAATTCGGAAAGCGCGGTGCCCCTAGGGGCTATGTCGTAGCCCCACCTTCAAACTCCTATGGCTAAGTGAAAGTGATAAAGCATTATAGTCCGGTTGCCTCGTTTGCTATGCTACCACCTCCTTCACAGGACCAAGACGTTGGATTAAGTGTGAAAATGCGCTATTTTGCAAACACCCCTGCACCATGTGTGTGGGGGCTGAAGCCGAAGACTGCCATCTTTCAGGTTATACACAAGTATACATTAACGGCCGCACAGGAGATATTTCAATACTTGAATGCACAAGTATAAAAAGCACTCATATTATGAATATCGTCTTACAAACCATAAAGATCATTTGAACATGACATTTTTTGAGCACTGCGACTCTATTACACGAGCACCCTGCAGGACTTCCCCAAAATAGTGCTCGGCGGGTAACCGGCTCTCGTTCGAACCCCGGGTTGCAACATCGGTGGCATCCATCTCCGTCCAGTATGTCTTCACACGGGCGAGGGCCATCCGTGCACCCTCTATGCATGCCGACCGCTTCATCGCCTTGATATGCGGCACCGCCCCAAGGAATTGCTGCAATAAACCAAAATAACTCTTCGGCTTGGGCCTATCCGGCCATAGATGAGTCACTACATCCGTCATGGCAAATCCGGACAATCTATTCAGCTCAGCCCACTCAGCCAACCGATCGGTCAACGGAAGTGAACGCTCCGGACTGTGGAATTGAGACCAAAAAAGCTCTTTCGTCTCGTGATCCTTTTGACTTCGGAAGTGCACAACTGCATCCGCCGCACTCGCCGCCAAATCCAGATAAGGATCCTCCGGACCCCATAGCTGGCCAAGCTGAGCATACTTCTGATCTGTGAACTTCCTGCGCAGCAGAAAGGGCTTGCCAGCCGCAATGTCTCCGGCCTGACGCAGCTCCTCCTTTATAGCCCTTATTGCAGAACGGGCATCCTTGGCTTCGGCGGTGGTCTTCTTCAGGTCTTCTTGCTCCGCTCGACGTTCTTTTTCAAGAATCTCATAGCGGCCGGTAACATCCTTCAGCTTCTTGGCCATTCCAGCCATCTCCTCCCTGCTTCGGCAGTGAGCAGCCCTTTTGGCTTCTAGCTCTTCGGCTGCCTTCGAGGCAGCCGCATCACTCCTTCTGGCCTGCTCCTTGGCTCGAGCAAGCTCTGTCCGAAGGTCCTTCACAGCAGCGGCACCATCTGCATTAAGCATACATGTTGTAAGGAATAGGCATCAGCTCCCTTGCTAGGTGACCACGGAGAAACAACCTACCTTGTGACTCGTCAAGTCGTTTATTGACCAGCGCGATGTCCGCATCCGCAATGTCGAGTTGCCACTTTAGTTCGGCAACTCCTTCAGTCCGGCTGGCCACCGGACTACTCGCCACCTGTGTAGGAAAGGCGAGAATTAATACCCGAGATTATGATCCTCGGCACACTGTCGCTCTTGACAACATACCGAGTCTCAGGGGCTACTATCTATACAGGGCACGCAAAACTGTCAAAAGGTACGTCATTTTTACGTACCTCAAACCCCGCCAGCAAACTTCTGACGGCATCACGCAACCCGCCCTCGGCAGATGAAATTCTTTCAATCACAGTACTCATCAATATACGGCGACCTTCTGAGATAGACGCCCTCTCGAGCAGATCCTTCAGCTCCCCCAGCCGTACACCAGTTGGTGCCGAACTCTCCAGCCCTGCCGAACTCGGGGATACCCTCCGCGACGACACCTCAGGGTCGTCCGCCCCGCCTGACGGTGCGATAGATGGAGGCGTCTCGCTCTCCATCATCTCCGGACGAAGGTCCCCCGAAGACGAGCTCAGCTGAGAAGGACGGAGATCCAAACTACAAGGTAAAGACTTCGGTTATCCTTAGAAGCAAAATAGGGATGTCCCTTATTACAAAACTCCCCTTTTTTCTACTTACGGCTCGCTGGAGGGCTGATTCCTTAGGGGAGATAGTGCGTCCGGGGCTTCCCCAGGCGCAGGACCCTCTGGTGAAGATCTCTTCCCCCGCTTTGAGGCCTTGACCTCCGGGTCTTCGGAAGCGGTCCTCTTCTCCCCCTGGAAGGAGGGATTCTCGGTCCCCCCTTTCTTGAAAGCCTCCTTGGTAGAGGCGATAGTTTCTCTGTTTTCCCCTTCGCCTTCCTCTGAAGGCGCAACCTCCAGCATCTTGACCAACACCGGATCCGGCGCGGTCTCCGGGAGGGGGGCCGGACACCGTATCTGTTTCGCTTGCGCTATCCACTCCTGTCCAAAGGACGATTGGTTAAAAGGCAAATCCAAGATATGCAAACGAACGGTATGTCCGGACACGGAGCTACTTACTTGAGTATCTGGGAGATTGCAGCTTAGGCCGGCATCCTCGGTTAATTCCGGACACACCTCTTGTGATCCGAAGAATAATTTGTACATCTCCACGGGTGTCGTACCCATGAAGTGTTGGAGAGCTCATGGTCCCTCCGGATTGAACTCCCACAGGCGGAGAGGGCGACGTTTGCAGGGCAGAAGACGCCTAATCAGCATAACCTGCGCCACCACGACCAGATTGATCTCCCTCCCTTGGAGGTCTCGAATCCGGCCCTGCAATAGGGGTACGTCCTTGGACGGACCCCAGTCAAGCCCTCTGCTGACCCATGACGTCAGCCGCTGTGGAGGACCCGGGCAAAAGATGGGCGGCGGCCTCTGCCTGCTGCCCCTGGGAGCGGTAATATAGAACCACTCCTGCTGCCATAAGCCAAGCTCCTCCTGAAAAGAGCCCTCGGGCCATGGAGCATCGGCCCTCTTGTTTATGACCGCCCCGCCGCACTCTACTTGACGCCCCTCAATCATCTTCGGCTCCACGTTGAAGGTTTTGAGCCACAAACCAAAGTGAGGGGTAGTGCGGAGGAAGTCCTCGCAGACGACGATAAACGATGAGATATGGAGGATGGACTCCGGGGCCAAGTCATGGAATTCCAGCCATAGTAAAACATGAGCCCTCTCACAAAAGGATCCATTGGGAAGCCTAAACCCTGACGGAGGTGGGACACGAACACGACGCTCTCACCGGGCTCGGGAGTAGGAGTGACTTGCCCTTTGGCAGGCAACCTATGCGAAATCTCGTAGGTCAGGTACCTGGCTTCTCTCAGCTTTAGCACGTCCTCTTCCGTGATGGAGGAGGGCATCCACGGGCCCTGTAGGTCGGAGCCGAACATTGTTGAAGGTCTGAGGCGCTCGAATCTGGAGCTCTGGGTGTTGGAACTCGGGGCGAGGGGCAGATTCGATTAAGGATTGAAGAAAAGAAACGAGCCTTGGTCTCATTATAAAGAGGGAGAATACCAAGAGCCGTCCCCGGAACCGTTTGGAACTCACCTTCGATGGAGGAGGCGTGGCAACGGGCACGGTTGGGTAACCCACGTTCGTATTGATGGGAATCCCGGAATAAGGGGAACACGATCTCTGCTTCGACAAGACGTGCCAAGGAAACCGCTTCGCTAAACGCGCTGAGGTGGTATAATAAAAACGATTCAAGTAAAGGCTTGGTAGTGGTGTGACGTCACGCCACAAAATACGTCAGCAGATTGAACTTGTGTACATATTATTCTCTCTACGGTGGTATGCGGAATTTATTTTATAGAGCCGGACACTATCCTGGTGTTCACAATCTTCTATGAATTATTCGGAGGAGGAACCCGCCTTGCAATGCCGAAGACAATATGCGCGCCGGACTCGTCGTCATTGAAGCCTGGTTCAGGGGCTACTGAGGGAGTCCTGGACTAGGGGGTGTCCGGATAGCCGGACTATCATCATCGGCCAGACTCCAAGACTATGAAGATACAAGATTGAAGACTTCGTCCCGTGTCCGTATGGGACTTTCTTTGGCGTGGAAGGCAAGCTTGGCAATACGGATATGTAGATCTCCTACCATTGTAACCGACTCTGTGTAACCCTAGCCCTCTCCGGTGTCTATATAAACCGGAGGGTTTTAGTCCGTAGGACGAACAACCATTACAACAATTATACCATAGGCTAGCTTCTAGGGTTTAGCCTCCTTGATCTCGTGGTAGATCCACTCTTGTACTACCCATATCATCAATATTAATCAAGTAGGAGTAGGGTTTTACCTCCATCGAGAGGGCCCGAACCTGGGTAAAAACATCGTGTCCCTTGTCTCCTGTTACCATCCGCCTAGACGCACAGTTCGGGACCCCCTACCCGAGATCCGCCGGTTTTGACACCGACAATAAGTAATACCTTATGGAAGTATATAAAACTTGTGGTTGCAAAAAATAACAGGAATAACATGAGAATTGCAGGGGCCACGAACGAGGTGGCGACCCTGAAGGAGGCAGTGTCCAAGGCCGAAAGTAATGCGGCCGGGGAACGCACCGAGCGAGAGAAGTAGGAGGCGCGGGTGGCGGAGGTGCGGCAAGAGCTCCAGGCTCTCGTGGAAAAACACGAGAGTTTGGAGCGTGACTCAAAGACTCGAGAGTCTGAGCTCTCCTCGGCTCTTGAGAGCGCCAAAGCCGCTAAGGCCGAAGCCCAAAAAGCCCTCCAGGAAATTAAGGCATTAAAGAAAATAGCGGCGGGTAAGGCATTCTTCATGCAAAGCAAGCACGTGAAAGTGAATTACTTGTTACTTACCCGAATTCGGAGCTCTCCAGGAGCATTCGCAGATTTGCCCCGCAGTGTGTCCGACGCTGCCGCATTCTACCGGGCCGAGGAGGGGAGCTCGACGGAGAAGGTGTTCTGGTCTCAGTATGCTGAGGCCGGACACCCGGTGCCCTTGAGCGACCAGCTGAAGCATCTGGTCGAGCTCCATAAGGTGGCCGAACTAACCATGAAGGGCCTCATAGTTCGGGTGTGGCCCGAGGAAGCCATGCCTGGGAGCTACTTCGGGCTGGTGAGGCGGCTGGTGGACGCCTGTCCATGGATTGAAGTCGTCAAGCGCTCCGTCTGCATCGAAGGTGCCCGTAGGGCCCTTGCTCGTGCTAAAGTGCACTGGGGCAAGATGGACGCTGAGAAGCTTGTGACGGATGCTCCACCGCCGGGCAGGGAGTATCGCAAACCCGAGATGTATTATGAGGACGTCCTGAAGGGTGCCCGCCTTATAGTGCATGAATGCTCCAAAGATGTAATTTTTGATTAAACTTCGCCTTTGTTATTGTGACGCCCCTGATTCAATCGTACACTAATCATACACGCAAACGTGTACGATCAAGATCAGGGACTCACAGGGAGATATCACAAACAACTCTAAACACAAAAGAAAGACATACAAGCTTCATATTATAAGCCAGGGGCCTCGAGGGCTCGAATACAAAAGCTCGATACAAAAGCGAGCCAGCGGAAGCAACAATATCTGAGTACAGACATAAGTTAAACAAGTTTTTGCCTTAAGAAGGCTAGCACAAAAGCAACAACGATCGAAGAGGCAAGGCCTCCTGCCTGGGACCTCCTAACTACTCCTGGTCGTCGGCGGTCTCCACGTAGCAGAATCCGTCAGCGGTGGCATCTGGCTCCAGGGATCCACCATCTGGTTGCAACAACCAGAAAGAAGGAAGAAGGGGGAAAAGGGGGAGCAAAGCAACCGTGAGTACTCATCCAAAGTACTCGCAAGCATCAGATCTATACTAAGTATGCATTGGTATCAAATGGAAAGTTTGTATCTGTGGACTGAACTGTAGAATGCCAGAATAGAGGGGGAAGGCCTAGCCTATCGAAGACTAGCGTCTTCAAGCAGCTCCGAGCATCTTCCAGCATGTAGAAGAGTAAAGAATAGCAGTTTATAATTAACAAGCATGTTGTAACATTAACGCCCAGAGATCCTTCCTCGACTCCCTGCGAGAAAGCAATCCCGGAGCCACATATCTCAAGTATCCATTTGTAGTTTTATAAGATCAGGATATAAGTCTGAACGTCCGTTACCATGGACACGGCTATTAATAGATAATCTTCCCTGCAGGGGTGCACCACGTTTTCCAACACGCTCGATCACTCTGGCCGGACACACCTTTTTGGGGTCAATGCCCGGCCTCGGAAGATCAACATGTCGCCGCCCTACCTAGGCTCAGCAGAGAGGTCCCCGTTGGTCTACCTCCTAAGCACTCCGGGGTCTGGGCCCATCGCCTGTTGCACTCCGGGTCGTTGCGAGCAGGGCAGACCAGGCTCCACCACTACAGGATGGTGCCGGCCCAGCCGTGCCGCACTGCTGAACTAGACGTCTGACAAAGCTTCGGCTGATACCACGACGTCGAGGCCCATAACTATTCTCGCGTGGTGGTTGGTGCGTAAAGGCCAGAGGCCAACCAGAACAAATACCCAAACCTGTTAGTGCATTATTAAAAGGAGTGACAGCTGTCGGGACAAGTCCGGAGCTATCACCCCTTCCCGGGTGATACCGCTAAACAGCCTGCCGCCACTATCACATCGCGCGGGTGCTCTCCGGGCCCGCCTGGCTTTCACAACGGTCTCCAGTAAAGTCAAGGTAACTGTGTGTCCAGACATCAAGGGAAAAACCCGAGGAATCACCCCCGGTGGATTCAACTCAATGTAATCATCAAGGTGAACATAAGAGGGACCACCCTCGAGGTTCACACTTGAGGTGTTGAATGACAGAGCCGTGTCGGTAATGGTGAAAGAGGAAATCACCCTCGATGACCACGACCGAATAGCTACACTACAGAATTATCATCAGGAGTGCGTTATGAGGGATCACCCTCGGCACTCGATAGTAGCTCTACAGAGTCGAGCAACTAAAGGGGCGTGATGTGATATGAGGTGTCGGGCTCTGGTCGTCGATCACGTCGATCGAGGCGTCGATGATGAAGCAGGGGCAACAAGGACAAGTGGGGGTCACTGATGGATCACTAACCAACCTATACTAAGCAGTTTAGGATAAACAGGTAGGTAACAATAAGCAGGTACAAAAGCAGGCTATGCATCAGAATAGGAGCAAACAATAACAATAGCAAAATCTAATGCAAGCATGAGAGTATAGAATGGGTGATATCGGGATGATCAAAGGGGGGGGACTTGCTTGGAAGCTCCGCTGAAACGGAACAAGGGTCGTCGTCGACGTAGTTGATCACAGGGGCATCAACAGCGGTCTCGAGGTCTACCGGAGAAGAAGAGGGGGAAGAAACAGTAAATACACGCAAACATAAGCATAACAAGACAATAAGCGGCGGTAGAGGTGTTCTAACTCAGTGCTAGGAGATACTGGTGAATGGGGAAACATTCGGGAAAGTTTTCCTGGTGTTAGGCATTTTCGGACAAACGAATCGGAGGGGAAATGTTGCATGTTTGCTATGCTAGGGGCACGTGACGGATGAACGGAGAGCGTATCCGGATTCTCGAAATTCTGAGCAACTTTCATTTATAAAACTTTGTCATCCGAGTTACGGATTATTCTCTACAATTTTTCAAAGTTTTAACAAAATTCTGAATTTATTTTTAATTCGAAAACAATTGTTAAAATGCTAGATGCACCCAGCACAGGGTACACAGAACTGTACCCAATGGCTGACAGGTGGGCCAGGGATCCCATTTGACCAGTCAACGTTTGACTGGTCAACAAGGGGTGGGGGCCCTTGTCATTGACTGTTTCGTTAACTAACTATTTAATTTAGTCTAATTAGGCTATTAGGCTAATTAATTTTAACTAGTTTAACTAAACCTAATTAATTAAGTTAATTAGTTATATATTTTTATTTTTTGTTATATTTTTTTAAAGCTTTTTTTAAGCGGGCGGGCATGGGCGCTGTCGCGATCAGGCGTAGCCAGGAGAAGCAGCAGCGACGGGGAGGCGAGGCAAACAGAGGGCTGCAGCGGGGAAAATATCTGGTGCTCCGGGAGCACCTAAGCTTAGGTGCTCCCGTGCGACCTCGGCCATTGGATCTCAAATCCAACAGCTCCAGTGAGATGGTGAACATTTTTGCAAAAAAGCCCTCATAGAATCTGAAAAATGCGCGCAAATACAGCAGCTACAGCAGCTTGTCATACACCGTTGGATCTGAGATCCGATGGCCCAAAAGCCCGTATCATGGGAGCATCTAAGCTCCTGTATCACAGGATACTCTCCCGGCTGCAGCGGGCGGCGGCAGCGAGGGAGCAGCGGGCGACGCAGCTGCAGTTGCAGTAGCACAAGGAGCAGCAGGCGGGAGCAGTTAGCAGGGCAGAGCAGCATCGACAGCAGCAGCTAGGGGCAGTAGCAAGGAGCGTTGGTTTTTGATCTTATAACAAGTTCATCGGAGCAACCCGCACGTACAAGCTACTCCCTCCGTTCCCAAATATTTGTCTTTTTAGAGATTTCAACAAGTGACTACATGCGGAGCAAAATGAGTGAATCTACACTCTAAAATAAGTTTACATACATCCGTATGTTGTGTCCATTTAAAATGCCTAGAAAAATAAATATTTGGGAATGGAGGGAGTAGAAAGCAAGCTAGCTAGCAGGTTAATTGATTAACAGTAGTCACAACGTACAATACACGTCTCGCCGGAACTAGTTCTAGTTGATTTCGATCAACTCCACAGAGCAGAACATGACATCGTGATTTATTCCAGCAAGCAGCAGTGTGCGGCTGCAGTAGAGGCCTAGCAGCGCGTGGGCGGCGACAAGCGAGCACTGGTGGCAGCGCGGGTGAGCAGCGGCAGGCACCAGTGCTAAATGGAGCTATGGCAGTAGTAGCAGCAAGAAGAGCAGCGGAGAGCGTGTTCGCACACGAACACGTCACCGTGTACCTCCAACGCCGAGGGTGGTGCACCGCAGCTCACGTCGAAGGAGACCCGTCCGGAAGCGCGGTACGCAGGCAATCCGGCGGGTGCTTTTGAGGACCCGAAACCCCACACGCCCGGGAGAGACCCCGTCTGGGCGCGTGGCGGCTATGGGCTGCCCTAGGTCGACCTGATCGCCCCTAGGGCCTCGAGGTTCGCCGCCCTGCAACAAGAAGAACGAACGAAGAACGAGGAAGAAGAAGAACGAGGGAGAGAGATAAAGGTAAAGGTAAAAAGTGGTAGATGATTTGTTCGATTGTGTGTTGTTCAATCGGCCGTCACCCCTTAGGTATATAAGAGGCGGCTGGACTTCCCGTGCAAGGAAAAGGCTTGGATTCACGTCCAAAACCCTAGTCAAATTCGGATTGGTTTTGTCCGAACTTTCCAAAACTGTTCGGTTTAAACTGGCTGCACCTTGCGGGTCTTTTTTGTGGTGGTAAATGATCTCGGATGGAAACGAGCCCAAAAGCAATCATGACCGTTTCAACGAGACGAACAACTTTTATGTTGAACGTTTTTTGATCAGTGGTCATCTTGATGGTCAAATCGGTTGCGCAAAACAGGCTATTCCTCGCGCTACCCATCAGATAGGGTGTCTGGTGGGGCGCGCCAGTTTTTGCCTCGTGACAGAGCTGTATTCCGATGGCTCTAACTTTTGCATACAAACTCAGATTGGAACTAGTTTTATATCAAAATCGATCGTTTCGACGAGACGAAGACAATACATGTAGATAATTTTTCCATTTGAGGTTGTCTTGGGGGCTTAATCAGCCAAACTGTACTCTGAATATAAGATCTTAGTACTTTGAGCATAGTTTCGGCCTTCGAGATGAAATCGGACTGCGATGACCCAAACTTCAAAGATGTTTATATCGACAATACGGAACTCTTTCATGAAGATCACTTCTCCATTTGAGGCCATCTTAAATAAGTTATTGACTGTGCCAAAATCTGGTGTCAACACATGCCCCCCTGTTTTTCGGCAAAACTTGTGTGCCGAAAAATAACTTGCCCGAAGTTTGTTCTAAGCGCGATGTCAACACTCCATCGGCCATTTTGTACGTTCTTTGGACGATAAGTACATATCAGCCATTAAGATTAGCAACAAAAGTGAAGCTAATCGAACATATAATGATTTGGTAATACCCTTTCATGATGTAAGAAATTATATTTTATCCATGGATTAAAATAAGCCCATTGAGGGTAACCAATCATACCTGATGAAGAATTCCATGGCATAGGCATCAACGGCATTGTTGAAGAAAATGGATAATGTGTGGACCGAAGATGTTGAAACCTTCGGCTTGGTCCTTCGTAGCTTTCCCTCTTTTCCTTCTTCACCTTTGTCGCACTCCTTGTAAAGGAAGCTCGCACATAATTCTTATTTTGAATATTTCCTTTGGGAAACCATGCCATATTTCTCTTTTCAAGTTCTTGTGCACTAAGCTTATGCAACTCCTTCTTTTGCCAATACGATAAGCTGAGTGGGCATCCCAGCTGCGATTTTGTTTGAAGTAATGGCAATTCTTGTTTTACCTTGTGCACTCTCAACTTCTTCCCTTCAGATTTGGCACTTGATTGACTTGCCTCATTGCCTTTTATAGCCAATGTCAACACTTTAATTGGCTCCTTTTCATTTGAGATCATATCTGAAGTGGCACTCTTACGACCATCTCTTTTGACGCGATAGATTTGCTCAACCACCTCCTTATTCTTCCTTGTGCACCAGACCGATTCTTTATGATTGAAACGGTCCTGGACGCGTGATTGTTCAAATGTTGATCTCCTTGGAGCTGCATAGTATTGGTGAGATGGTCTAGAATAAGATGGAGAATGTGCCCTTGTATCATACCTGTCCCATGATGAATATGTATCTATATGAGTATAGGGAGGCATCCACGGCATTGGCATTGGCGGCCCAAAATAAGGATATGAATATGTTGCATTAAAATTATCACTTTGCCAATACCAATCCTCATATTTGCGCCTTGGGGTGATCTTGGTTCTTTGCATGATTTGGCCGATAAGCATTCTTCTCTTCACTCTTCTTTTGATATTTATCGAATAGTTCAGCGAAGGTGATTTTTGATCTCTTACACTTGCGCTTATTTCGGCCTTTGTTTCCTTTGGTTGTGCTTGCACCAATCATTGGATTTGCTTGTTGCCCCCCCAGTCCTTGGCGTCTCCATTGTAGCTTCGATGGAATTCTCGCCCTCAAAATTATGTTCATTATGCTCTTCAACAACTTCTTTACTTGAAAGCTTGACCCCATCACCTGCAGTTTTTACCTCCTCTTTAAATGGATCGGCTTGAAGCAGCCGATGCAAAAACTTTCTGCCATCGAGACCAATCGAAATAGACTGGTCATCTCTTGGTGTCTCAACAAATTTCAATCGTCCTTTATCAATGGCCGATTTAACTATTTGACGAAACATATTGCAATCCTCAAAATTATGTTTGAACGAATGATGCAACCTACAATACATTCGTCCTTGAATTGATGGCTTGACATGGTGATCAAGAATTCTTATGTAATTATTTTTCAGCAATAAATCAAATATTTGGTCACACATGCTTGAATTGAAGGTAAACTTCTTGCTTTCTAGCCGATCTTGCTGTGTGAACGCCTTTGAAGATAAGCAAACAAATGGTTCAGATTTAGAATCTTCCCATTTGGCTATACATTGTGTTTTTCACTCTATCTCCGGTGTCTTTGGATAAGATATTATATTAGCATCGGATTTCTCAAAAGAAATTAACCTTGGATTTAAACTTCCGATAGAAAATATTTAGAACACACATGTCTCAATTGAGACAAAGTGCAAGCCAAGTAAGAAATAAGCAAAGCTACCCAACTAGATATGAACTTTAGATAAAGCAACCGGGAAAGCTTTGGCCACAACAATAAGTCATTATCGGTCTTTATAAATGGTGCAATGGGTTGACCGATATAGTCTATAACAATTTTGTTGCTAACAAGTAAATTACTCTTCTTCATTGGTCTTTCAAAATTACTTTTGAGAACTTTTCTTATAGAAGCATCGACAATAAAGTTGCGACCAACTCGAAAGATAGGCAAGTCACTTGCTAGACATACCTCTTCAATTACGTTGGGAGAGCATGATGGTTGTATCACTTGAATAATACTTTGTTCCACTTTTGAATGACTCTCCAATGCCTTGGCATCCTCTTTTCTTTGATAGATTCGGTACACATACTATTTGATTCAGCTTTTTTAATAACCGAATTAACTTTGTTATCCGAATCACCACACTTTCTTTTTTGATTCGCAAGGTTGCTTGTTCTTGTCTAAATTCAGCAAACATTGCAGCTAGTCTATTTTTAAGCTTTTTTCGACCAATTTCAGCTCAATCTTCATCGGATTGCCCCCCAATACTTTGAGACGCTTTCGGCAATGGTGTGTTGCCGAAATTCTGTAATTGTGCAGGGGCAACATGATATGCTACGTTACTAGGTAAAGACACATGCGCTCTGGTAGAATTCTCACTTATTCGGCCATGAGCATGAAGGTGCGGAGCCGAATCACGAATATCCACAATTGCGTATGGTGCCGAAAAATTCGTAGCATGAGGTGTAGCATACGATGTTTGAGGGTAATTGGCCGAATAACTAGTAGTGGCATGGCCAATTCCCCTATCCACCGGCATGTTTGGATTAACATACTGCAAGTTATTTGCCGATGAATAAAAAGTTGAAACACTTTGTTGCATACTATTGGAAGTTCCTACATGGGGTGTCTCAACATGATTAACCGAACTCATCATGTTGTTCATCGGCATATAGATTTGTGGGGTTGCCGATGCATGAGAGTTGGGATACATATGTTGCATGTTGCTAAAATTATATGAATTTGAAGCATGAAGATTATTCTGAATCGGCTGTTGCACATACTTAGATGCATGATTGATAAAACTAGGGCTAGCCGATACAATATGCTCATTAGACGATCTAGCAACAACATATGTATTATTTGCATCTACATAAGTGAATTGGGTATTCATGTTACCTTTGTAGATTGCAAACCCTAGATGACGATCTCTTCGTAGCAAGAACGGGTTGGAGACCGTTCAAAGCTTCGTCCCCAGCGGAATCGCCAAAAAGTGTGTTCGCACACGAACACGTCACCGTGTACCTCCAACACCGAGGGTGATGCACCGCAGCTCACGTCAAAGGAGACCCGTCCGGAAGCGCGGTACGCAGGCAATCCGGTGGGTGCTTTTGAGGACCCGAAACCCCACACGCCCGGGAGGGACCCTGTCTGGGCGCGTGGCGGCTATGGGCTGCCCTAGGTCGACCTGATCGCCCTAGGGCCTCGAGGTTCGCCGCCCTGCAACAAGAAGAACGAACGAAGAACGAGGAAGAAGAAGAATGAGGGAGAGAGATAAAGGTAAAGGTAAAAGGTGGTAGATGATTTGTTCGATTGTGTGTTGTTCAATCGGCCGTCACCCCTTAGGTATATAAGAGGCGGCTGGACTTCTCGTGCAAGGAAAAGGCTTGGATTCACGTCCAAAACCCTAGTCAAATTCGGATTGGTTTTGTCCGAACTTTCCAAAACTGTTTGGTTTAAACTGGCTGGACCTTGCGTGTCTTTTTTGTGGTGGTAAATGATCTCGGATGGAAACGAGCCCAAAAGAAATCATGACCGTTTCGACGAGACGGACAACTTTTATGTTGAACGTTTTTTGATCAGAGGTCATCTTGAGGGTTATATCGGTTGCGCAAAACAGGCTATTCCTCGCGCTACCCATCAGACAGGGTGTCTGGTGGGGCGCGCCAGTTTTTGCCTCGTGACAGGGTTGTATTCCGATGGCTCTAACTTTTGCATACGAACTCGGATTGGAATGATTTTTATATCAAAATCGATCGTATCAACGAGACGAAGACAATCCGTGTAGATAATGTTTCCATTTGAGGTCGTATTGGGGGCTTAATCAGACAAACTGTACTCTAAATATAAGAGCTTAGTACTTTGAGCATAGTTTTGGCCTTCGAGATGAAATCGGACTACGATGACCCAAACTTCAAAGATGTTCATATCAACAATACGTAACTCTTTCATGAAGATCACTTCTCCATTTGAGGCCATCTTAAATAATTTATTGACCGTGCCAAAATCTAGTGTCAACAGAGCGCAGGTGGGCGCGCGCGTGGTTCGGCCAGGCGTAACCGAGCGAGGCAGGTCCCGGCCATGACGAGCAACGACGAGCACGGACGTGGGCAGAGGCAGATGCACGACGGCGGGCGTTGGCGTACATGAGCGCAAGGGTGCGGCTGCAGGCGACAGGGGCATGCGTGTGCGCGCGGGAGGAGAGCTCCGGCCACGACGGACTGCGGAGCCGAAGCTCGCGGGTAACGGTGCTACGGCAAGTACGACAACGAGGAAAAGGGGGAATGGGGTGGTGCTCACCGTGTGGACGCACGGAGGTCCGGTGGAGGTTTAGGTGCTGCAGAGCTCGTCGCAGACGGAGAAGACGCCGGGATCGGAGGAGAACGGCGGCGGTCGGAGGAGGAAGATGTAGTCGTAGTGGTCGCAGATGTGCTCCCCGGCTCCAGCGGAGGGCACCAAAAGACTAGGCGGAGGACGGCGGGATCCGTGAACTCGAGCTGTGGACGCGGAGAGGACGGTGGCCGCGGTGGCGCAACAGCAATGGCGACGGGCGCGTCGGCGAGAGGTGGATCTGGACGAGGGGCTAGGCGGATGGGAGAATGAGGAGGGACCGACCAAGGTTAGGCTTTGGGGATGCTCTTATCCGCCGAGGGAAACGACGGGGAGGTGCGGGATGGCTGCCACGGCACCATCGGTGGCCATGGCGCCGGTGGATCATTGCCACGATCCCTCTGTGTGAATAGAGAAGGGAGATGAGGGTGAGCTGGGCTGGGCTGTGCAGGCCTGCTAGGTAGATGGGCTAGGTGGCCCAAGGCAAGGGGGGCTTTGTTTTTATTTCTGTTTTGCTTTCCTTTCCTTTTTATTTTATAGTTTTCTGTTATCCTTTATTCTTAGGTTACAGAATATAATACTAGCCCCTAAATCAACATTAGTAATTCATGTCACTGCCACAAATAGTTTGAGGTTTAAATAAAATAGTTTAGTATTTTTATAATTTAAAAAGCATTTAACAATTGTTTTTAGACACTGTTTTATTCACAAACGAGCATTTAAATACTTTAAAAAAAATGTTGGGTCAGCACCATAATTGGTTATGGAATATTTGCCACACTTTGAACATTTTATTTTGCATGTTTGAGAAATTTGAACTTTGGACTTTAATTTGAATTTGAATTTGAATCATGATTTGGATCAAGTGAGGATTAGCAACAGTAATGCGATGACATGGCACCATTAACGGGGGATTACTGTAGCTTAATTATCTGGGCGTTACAATTCTCCTCCACTACAAGAAATCTCGTCCCGAGATTTTAGGAGGTAGAAGGAAACAAAGCGGGGTATTCGTCACGAAGACGATCCTCGTGTTCCCCAAGTGGCTTCATCTTGAGAAGGATTTGACCACTGAACCTTTTAGAAAATTGATAGCCCTCTGACGGATGCGACGTTCAGCTTGAACAAGAGAGCGTATCGGATGCTCTCTGTAAGCGAGATCATCTTGCAGGGGTCGAGCTTTATAGGCCATGTGGTTGTTGCAATAAGACTTGCGACTCAGGGCATTGGCTATTATATTAGCCTTGCCAGGGGTATAAAAATACATAGTCATGGTCTGTGATTGTTTCCAAACATCACTGCTTTCGGGGATCTAGATCCAGCTGAGTAAACAAATACTTCAGACTTTGTCGATCGGTAAAGCTCTAACCACGATTACCAGGAAGAAAATGTCGCCATAACTTTAGTGCAATCTTAACTGCAGCAAGTTCAAGGTTATGGAGTGGGTAGATCTTTTGGAAGGACATCTTGGAATTCACAAACGACTGGAGTGTTTTCAATTCTCACAAAAGGGGAAGCGTTTCACGCGTTCAAGGAATAAATCTGTGCTTCAACATTTCGAACAAGATGAGCATGGTAGCTTACTATATCATTGAAAGATGTACTAGAGGGTTGGTCTTAGTGGCACAAATGATAGCAGCGGTATGTGTTTTCAACCATCCTATTTTTAGGATGCGGTCGATATTGGACGACTTCAAAACAATGGGGGAATCATGGAATTCCAGCCCCTAAAATTCAACTAGGATGTTGCGACTAGCCATGGTGGTTCGACATTGGCCCGCGAGATGCACTTTGAAATTCCGACCAAGTGATGGGGTTTCAACAGGTAAGGAATGCTTGTGGCTGTCCCAGTGGGACCTTTCAGGTAGTAAGCCGTGAAGGTGACATAGTTGGCAGGGGCTACATCAGCAGACACTAACTCGAAAGTGATGTCACTGAGCCAATCATCAGCATCAAGTGGCTGAGTTGAGCTACGTGGATGATAGGGTTGAGACACGCAAAGTATTGCAGAGGCACTGGGCTGGGCTGTTGATTCATACTGGGATGTGGGAACTGAGCCATGACTCGTACCATGAACTGGCGATTCAACATCAAACTGTTGTATCATTCCGGCCATGTATTCGGGAGTTGTTGGATTGTCGCCACCACAACCACAACAAGTGGGTCGAACCATCCTGCTTAAATACAATAGGGGGTAGTTCAGCAAGGGTTGGTGCAAGTGTAAGGAGTCATTCATGAAGTAAACAGAACAATGAGCAAAGGCGCAGTATGTACAAGGCAGTAGTCATTGGAGACATACTGATACATATGTGGGGCCAATTGCACGTGGTTCGTATGAGTTCGGACAAGAGAAACATCCAGACATACTAGGCGGCACGTATGCACGCGATGGAGGGATTCAACAACGGGGCATAGCAAAGGCTACCTCTGGAGCGAGGGATTTGAAATTGATGATGCAGGGTGCCCTCGATATGAGGATCCTGTGGTCAGTGAACATTGAAGCAGAACTTAGCCCTCAATTTGAGAAAGGCGTAATACGATTCTCCGGATGGATGTGATCACGAGAACCTAGGATAGAGTTAGCAAAATCATTTAACCCGAATAGAAGAGAGGTCAGAGTCCCAGAGTATAGACGAGGAGTAAAAGATACTAATACCACCCAATGGCGACGTGGGCCCGTAAGCCACACAGCCATGTTAGTAAAACAGTTCTTTTAAACACTAGACTCAACTTCGGCAAAGGAGTTGAAAAGGGGGATCCTACAGGCAGTCGGCTCTGATATCAACTTGTGACGCCCCCCGATTCAATCATACACTAATCATACACGCAAATGTGTACGATCAAGATCAGGGACTCACAGGGAGATATCACAACATAACTCTAAACACAAAAGAAAGACATACAAGCTTCATATTATAAGCCAGGGGCCTCGAGGGCTCGAATACAAAAGCGAGTCAGCGGAAGCAACAATATCTGAGTATAGACATAAGTTAAACAAGTTTTTGCCTTAAGAAGGCTAGCACAAAAGCAACAACGATCGAAGAGGCAAGGCCTCCTGCCTGGGACCTCCTAACTACTCCTGGTCGTCGGCGGTCTCCACGTAGCAGAATCCGTCAGTGGTGGCATCTGGCTCCAGGGATCCACCATCTGGTTGCAACAACCAGAAAGAAGGAAGAAGGGGGAAAAGGGGGAGCAAAGCAACCGTGAGTACTCATCCAAAGTACTCGCAAGCATCAGATCTATACTAAGTATGCATTGGTATCAAATGGAAGGTTTGTATCTGTGGACTGAACTGCAGAATGCCAAAATAGAGGGGGAAGGCCTAGCCTATCGAAGACTAGCATCTTCAAGCAGCTCCGAGCATCTTGCAGCATGTAGAAGAGTAAAGAATAGCAGTTTATAATTAACAAGCATGTTGTAACATTAACGCCTAGAGATCCTTCCTCGACTCCCTGCGAGAAAGCAATCCCGGAGCCACATATCTCAAGTATCCATTTGTAGTTTTATAAGATCAGGATATTGAAGGAAATATGCCCTAGAGGGAATAATAAAGTTATTATTTATTTCCTTATATCATGATAAATGTTTATTATTCATGCTAGAATTGTATTAACCGGAAACATAATACATGTGTGAATACATAGACAAACATAGTGTCACTAGTATGCCTCTACTTGACTAGCTCGTTTATCAAAGATGGTTATGTTTCCTAGCCATGGACAAAAGAGTTGTCATTTGATTAACGGGATCACATCATTAGGAGAATGATGTGATTGACTTGACCCATTCCGTTAGCTTAGCACTTGATCATTTAGTATGTTGCTATTGCTTTCTTCATGACTTATACAAAGTTCCTGCAACTATGAGATTGTGCAACTCCCGTTTACCGGAGGAACACTTTATGTGCTACCAAACGTCACAGCGTAACTGGGTGATTATAAAGGTGCTCTACAGGTGTCTCCAAAGGTACATGTTGAGTTGGCATAATTCGAGATTAGGTTTTGTCACTCCGATTGTCGGAGAGGTATCTCTGGGCCCTCTCGGTAATACTCATCACCTAAGCCTTGCAAGCATTGTAACTAAGTAGTTAGTTATGAAATGATGTATTACGGAACGAGTAAAGAGACTTGCCGGTAACGAGATTGAACTAGGTATTGGATACCGACGATCGAATCTCGGGCAAGTAACATACCGATGACAAAGGGAACAATGTATGTTGTTATGCGGTTTGACCGATAAAGATCTTTGTAGAATATGTAGGAGCCAATATGGGCATCCAGGTCCCGCTATTGGTTATTGACCGAGAATAGTTCTAGGTCATGTTTACATAGTTCTCGAACCCGTAGGGTCCGCACGCTTAAGGTTTCGATGACAGTTATATTATGAGTTTATGAGTTTTGATGTACTGAAGGAGTTTAGAGTCCCGGATGAGATCGGGGACATGACGAGGAGTCTCGAAATGGTCGAGACGTAAAGATCGATATATTGGACGACTATATTCGGAGTTCGGAAAGGTTCCGAGTGATTCGGGTATTTTCGGGGGTACCGGGGAGTTACGGGAATACAAGGAAAAAGCATTGGGCCTCATGGGCCAAGTGGTGGAAGAGAGGAGGAAGGGCGCGCGCCCCCCCTAGCCCAAACCGAATTGTACTAGGGGGCCGGCCCCCCTTTCCTTCTTCTCCTCCCTCTCCTTCCTTCTCCTTCTCCTCCCCTTCCTTCCCTTCTCCTAGTAGGACTTGGAAAGAGGGGGGAATCCTACTTGGAGTAGGATTGCCCCCCTTGGGCGCGCCTCCTCCCCTTGGCCGGCCCCCTCCCCCTTGCTCCTTTATATACGGGGGCAGGGGGGCACCCCAGGACACACAAGTTGATCTACGGATCGTTCCTTAGCCATGTGCGGTGCCCCCCTCCACCATATTCCACCTTGGTCATATCGTCGCGGAGTTTAGGCGAAGCCCTGCGCCGGTAGAACATCATCATCGTCACCATGCTGTCGTGCTGACGGAACTCATCCCCGACGCTTCGCTAGATTGGAGCCCGAGGGACGTCATCGAGCTGAACGTGTGCTGAACACGGAGGTGCCGTACGTTCAGTGCTTGGATCGGTCGGATTGTGAAGACATACGACTACATAAACCGTGTTGTGCTAACGCTTCCGCTTACGGTCTACGAGGGTACGTGGACGAACACTCTCCCCTCTCGTTGCTATGCCATCACCATGATCTTGTGTGTGCGTAGGAATTTTTTTGAAATTACTACGTTCCCAACAGTGGCATCCGAGCCTAGGTTTTATGCATTGATGTTATATGCACGAGTAGAACACAAGTGAGTTGTGGGCGATACAAGTCATACTTTGGTTCGGCGGTATTGTGAGATGAAGCGGCCCGGACCGACATTACGCGTACGCTTACGTGAGACTGGTTTTACCGCCGTGCTTTGCACACAGGTGACTAGCGGGTGTCAGTTTCTCCAAATTTAGTTGAACAGAGTGTGGCTACGCCCGGTCCTTGCGAAGGTTAAAACAGCATCAACTTGACAAACTATCGTTGTGGTTTTGATGCGTAGGTGAGATTAGTTCTTGCTTAAGCCCGTAGCAGCCACGTAAAACTTGCAACAACAAAGTAGAGGACGTCTAACTTGTTTTTGCAGGGCATGATGTGATGTGATATGGCCAAGACGTGATGCTATATTTTATTGTATGAGATGATCATGTTTTGTAACCAAAGTTATCGGCAACTGGCAGGAGCCATATGGTTGTCACTTTATTGTATGAAATGCAAACGCCCTGTAATTGCTTTACTTTATCACTAAGCGGTAGCGATAGTCGTAGAAGCAATAGATGGCATAAACGACAACGATGCTACGATGGAGATCAAGGTGTCGCGCCGATGACGATGGTGATCACGACGGTGCTTCGGAGATGGAGATCACAAGCACAAGATGATGATGGCCATATCATATCACTTATATTGATTGCATGTGATGTTTATCCTTTATGCATCTTATCTTGCTTTGATTGACGGTAGCATTTTAAGATGATCTCTCACTAAAAATTATCAAGAAGTGTTCTCCCTGAGTATGCACCGTTGCCAAAGTTCGTCGTGCCCAGACACCACGTGATGATCGGGTGTGATAAGCTCTACGTCCATCTACAACGGGTGCAAGCCAGTTTTGCACACGTGGAATACTCAGGTTAAACTTGACGAGCCTAGCATATGCAGATATGGCCTCGGAGCACGGAGACCGAAAGGTCGAACGTGAATCATATAGTAGATATGATCAACATAGTGATGTTCACCCATTGAAAACTACTCCATCTCACGTGATGATCGGTTATGGTTTAGTTGATTTGGATCACGTGATCACTTAGATGACTAGAGAGATGTCTGTCTAAGTGGGAGTTCTTAAGTAATATGATTAATTGAACTTAAATTTATCATGAACTTAGTCCTGGTAGTATTTTGCAAATTATGTTGTAAGATCAATAGCTTGCGTTGTTGCTTTCATATGTTTATTTTGATATGTTCCTAGAGAAAATTGTGTTGAAAAATGTTAGTAGCAATGATGCGGATTTGATCCGCGATCTGAGGTTTATCCTCATTGCTGCACAGAAGAGTTATGTCCTTAATGCACCGCTAGGTGACAGACCTATTGTAGGAGCAGATGCAGACGTTATGAACGTTTGGCTAGCTCAATATGATGACTACTTGATAGTTTTGTGCACCATGCTTTATGGCTTAGAATCGGGACTTCAAAGATGTTTTGAACATCATGGACCATATGAGATGTTCCAGGAAGTGAATTTAATATTTCAAGCAAATACCCGAGTTGAGAGATATGAAGTCTCCAACAAGTTCTATAGCTAAAAGATGGAGGAGAATCGCTCAACTAGTGAGCATGTGCTCAGATTGTCTGGATACTTCAATCGCTTGAATCGGGTGGGAGTTAATCTTCCAGATAAGATAGTGATTGACAGAATTCTCTAGTCACCATCACTAAGTTACTAGAACTTTGTGATGAACTATAGTATGCAAGGGATGACGAAAACGATTCCCAAACTCTTCGTGATGTTGAAATCGACGAAGGTACAAATCAAGAAAGAGCATCAAGTGTTGATGATTGACAAGACCACTAGTTTCAAGAAAAGGGCAAAGGGAAAGAAAGGGAAACTTCAAGTAGAATGGCAAACAAGTTGTCACTCCCAGACCAAAGCTGGACCAAAGCCTGAAACTGAGTGCTTACACTGCAAAGGAAATGGTCACTGGAAGCAAAAATGCCCTAAATATTTGGTGGATAAGAAGGATGGCAAAGTGAACAAGGGTATATTTGATATACAGGTGTTTGATGTGTGCCTTACTA